>NW_015167534.1:1165605-1183447 GCF_001447785.1 Gekko japonicus | reverse complement strand
AGAGCGTCTCCTGCGCATGCGCAGGAGACGCTCTTGCACTTTCGGGGGGATTTAAACATCCCCCCGAAATTTTTTTTAACTTTTTGCATTTTTGTGCACACGTGGGGACTGGCCCACGTGTGCACAAACCTCCCCCTCCCCCCCACCTGCCCCCTCCGTGCTGATTTAGCGATCCGCACGGAGGGGGCAAGTTGGCTATTAGATATATAGATAAAATTATATTCATATGTGATTATGTAAAAAAAAAAACAATAGGGAGGTGGGGTGTGGCGAAGAAAAGTTTCTGTAGGTTTTAATTTTCAGAGGGCTCTAGAAACTCTTAACTTCTCCAGTGGTTTTACAACAGTGATGTTTTGAAGGATTGCGCTTATATAATATGCATATTTTTAGCTAAGTTCTGTCCACGGTTTGTTATTAATGCCAGTGGTTGGACACTAATGGTATTCAACAGCCTAACTAACTTTCAGACTTGGGAAGAAACTAGCAATTTAAGATGGCCACTTTCTGCTGTGATCATCTGTGGGCTTTGCCATATCTAGGCCAGACATAAATCTGCTCACCTTCAAAGTGTTTACTATATAAAATGCAAGTTTCTAATTAGAACTCCTTGGAGGAAGGGATAAAAATGGGTGGGTAGATAGATACTTACATTTAGAAAAATGATTGGGAGGTTGTAGAACTCAACAGAAATCTTTTTGGTTTAATTTATTTTTTTTATCGCAGTTCAAATAGCCTATATCTTTGGACCAGGAACTCTGGATCATATCTTCAATTTGTGCCAGGGTAAATTTGATTTCCTGGCACGACTTCCTGACCGATTGCTTCTGTGCATCGTGGCCTATTTGGATCTTGAAGATATTTGCCGGCTTGCTCAAGTATCTCACAGATTTGAAAGGGTAAAATTTTGTTATAAATTAGTTTGATTTCAATTCCTTTTCAGTATAAACAGTCCTTGTCTAGAGATAGGTGCTTTCAACTGGTGTTCATTTCTTATTTATACAATATCTTGTGAACTCGGCAGTGATCACAAAGTCTCAAATAGGCTGGTGCAGTGTTTCCGGTAAATACACATAAGGGTGGAAAGAAACAAGCATTTTTGAGGACTAGGCATATTATTTGGATCATTCTGTAACAGGTCGTGTCATACATGTGTTCCTGGCTAACAAAGCTAATTTATGATGTGGACAGCATTATTACAGTGAGCTAATTTATACCAGTATAGCTCTTTGATATAGGTTGTGATCCTAAGTAAGAACACTGTCCAGGGAATAAGCCCCACTTAACAAATTGGGGCCTAATTCTGAGCAGATCTGCTTATGATTGCTCTCATAATGTTACTTATCCCAACATTCACAGTTGCTCCTGTTCCAGGCACACTCCTTGTCCTGCCTTGCATTACACTTTTATTTGTGCACTTTCAGTCCCCCCCCCATACACACACACGTTATAGATATTGTGCACATTACAAATAAACTATTTGTGTATCATGAGAAAGCAGTGTTAGAAGGGATTTCATGTGTTCCTTATTCTGTCTATATTTTCATGGTATGATCTGTTGCAGTCTGGTTAATCAAAGCCTAAACTGAGGAATTATGTTCATAAACTAAAATAATCCAGGCAGCTCAAATTTAGGAGCTCATATTTCCAACAATAACTTTCAGAGAAAGCTTTATAAATGCTTTTCTGAAACTAATGGATAACTGACAGTTCCCAGTCTCACAAAGCTTCCATAGTATCTGCCTTATTTATTTATTTATTTATACATTCCATTTATATACCGCTCTAACCTTTTTGCCGGTCTCTGAGTGGTTTACATATAGTTCCAAATTCGAGTTCATCTAACTAGGGCCACATTATCAATGGGGTAGTGTCTGCCTACCAGCACCCCAGGCTTGTTGGTATCCGGCTTCCGGCTTCCTCCCGCGGCTCCAGATGTCAGTGTTCTTCTGGTGCCCTTCTGGAGCAGGTCTTCTGGGAAGCCTTACTGGTTACATACGAAACCATATCTGGTATACATGTTCTTCCTCCTCCTTCTAGTGTCCATCCTCTGTTGTTGAAAGTGGCGGTTCACCCAGCCCTTTTACACAGTGTGGAACAATCCACCCATGCCTGGGTGAGTGCCCCAAGTTTTCACAAGAGATCTCATGAGAGGTCATGCCTGCCCTCTATCTCAACCTCGACATTGTCCTATTTTTTTCCTAAGATCAACTGCTTGGCTGTGGGGGCATCCTTGTTTCAGTTTTCTTCCCTGCTACTGCAGCAGCAGGAGCCACCTGTTCAGGACCAAAGAACCTCTGATCCCCCCCCCCCATTCCACCGCCAGTGGCCAGGGGGACCTGGCAACCCTACAACATCCACTTATTTTAACACAAAACCTGTTTTACTAAAATACCCTAATACGAACACTAGAACTCAAGTGATGACAGAGCTGATATTTTTGATACAGAATGTGTGTGTGTGTGTGTGTGTGTGTGTGTGTGTAAAATCTCAAAATCTAAATATTTACTTAGGTAAAGGTTCCCTTGCTCGAAAGCCAGTCGAATCCGACTCTAGGGTTGCGGTGCTCAGCTCCGTTTCAAAGCCGAAGAGCCAGCGCTGTCCGAAGATGTTTCCGTGGTCATGACTAAACACCAAGGTGCACGGAACGCTGTTACCTTCCCACTGAAGTGGTACCTATTTATCTACTTGCAATTTCTTGCTTTCGAACTGCTAGGTTGGCAGGAGCCGGAACTAGAGACGGAAGCTCACTCCGTCATGCGGCACCCAGGTCTTGAACTGCTGAACTACTGACCTTCCACAGCCTGCAGTTCAGCGTCTTAACCACTTGAGCCACCGCAGCTCCTGTTGTAATGACTACACCACTATTTGTGTTTCAGTGTTTCAAAGTTAAAATTAATTTGAGTGCCAGCTGATCTGTAATGTCCTGCATGATGTAATTATAATTATTTTAATAGAAGAAAAGCTGTGGTATGCCTTCATGATGCAGAGATTCAATAGAAGGCACCCATAAAGGTCTAGGACATTATTTACTTAGAGTATTTTAAATGGTTATGTACCGCAAGGACTGATTTCTAACAAAATGCCACTAGAGGGAGCTAAACACTAAGCAAAAGAGGAATTCAACTAAATTCATACTATACCCAAAGGAAGGGAGGAAGGTGGCATGGTATAGCCAGATCTCATCAAATCTTGGAAGCTAAGCACAGTCAGTAATTGCATGGGAGACCACCAAGGAAGACGGTAGAAGGCAACGGTAAACTACCTCTGCTTCTCACTTGCCTTGAAAACCCCTTGGGGTTTCCATAAGTCCACTGTGAGTTGACAGTACTTTGCACACACACACTCACGAAAGCTCATATCCTACCACAAATTTTGTTAGTCTTTAAAGTGCTACTGGTCTTTAAGGTGCTACACACACACAAAGGAACCACTTTCACTTTACAGCCATGTAATCCTACAACATATTGATGTCCATGTTTAAATGAGAACACCTGACATTTGACTGCTTTGCAATCTGAAATCAGTATAACTGGGATGAAAGCCGAGCAGTAATACCATAGTGCTTCTTACTGTACATGGTTTTGGTGTATTGTACTTCCTTTACCAAGTACCAGTCTAACTCAGTTTTAGTTAAACTAGAATAGTTTAGCTTTAAGCAGGGCACTGTTCTATTGCGGTCATTGAAATTAAGTCCTGTTGTGTTGTGGATTAAAATGTGCTCTTTCCATGTGATATTTTAATTTACTATTTGACGAATTAAATGTAATGACATCTTTTACTTTCCTGAATGTAACAGAATTCGAACCAGCAGTTTCAGTCTGTGATTAAAATATAATTAACAGTCTAAAACAAGTTCTCCATTTGTATTTCCATATAGTTCCTTAAAGAATAGTTATTACTTGATATAGCTCATAATATATGTTGATTTACAACTAAATAGAACATTATACGACTATAATTAGTTTAAAATAGATTTTTACTATTTAAAAAAACATGATACTTATTCATTCTTTGTTTATTATCTATGTCAAGCTGCACTAGAATGGTAACTAGGAATCTCATACTCTTACAAAATAGCATATCAGTTTTATCTTTATTACAAAACATAAATAACTTTTTTCAGATCTACGTCATTGGCTTTTGTCACAACACAGTTCCATTATACTAATTCTCACCAGCATGCTGCAAAAGGACCCCTTTCGTTTCCTTTCCTTACCCTCTTCTCCAATAACATAAAAACTATTTTGCGTGCAGCTGAAAAAATAGCAGTACTTTTCATTTTTGCTGCATGACTGTTACTTGCAGAACAGTGCATCTCTTTAATAACTGGCCGGTTTCTAAAGGCCACCCTTAAACCCTAACACTGCTTTCTTCTCATGTCCCGTTGTAATCTCTGTGGTATGCTTTTGGGCAAGCTTTTGAAAATAGTCATTGTGCATCAGTAAAAAAGTTACGAAGGGAACAGATCTTATTTGGTGGCCCTTATCCAGCTTTAGAATTCTTTTTTTCCTGGAAGCCTGCCTGCCTCCAGGCCTGAGTGTTTTCAGGAAGCAGTAGAAGAAGTTTTCATTTTGGCAGACATCTAGGAACTGATGAGGGGGGAAAACAAGATATTCACTTAAGAGTGGTATTTTGTGTATACTGTTGCCATTTTGGGTTGGAACACTGTCGTTGGGAGGGGTGGAGCTCAACAGTAGATCATAAGCTACGTGTGCAGAAAGTCCAGCTTCCATTCTAGGCATTTCCAGTTTAAAGGATCTCAGATAGCATGTCATCGACCTCTGACCTTGGAGAGAAGCTGTAAGTCAGAGGAGCCAGTGCTGGTTTTAGATGGTTCTGTATAAGCCACCATCACATGTTCCTCCTATCCTGAGTATTTTGAATGGGCTAGAGAAAATAATCACTAAGCTAACCCATAAAGCACTGTGTAGGCAACATTCCATTACACTGGGCCTTTCAGTTCACCGAACTTTAAGTTTTAAAAGTCAGAGATAGGACTTGCATTTCAAAATCAATGGCTGAGATTGAGATGACTGCTTAAGACCTGGCCCGTATGGCAATTACATGCTGCCAGCAGTTTCATCACCACCACCTTACAATATACCTTACAATATACAGTGCAATGTTATGTATAGTTACTCCAGTCCAAGTCACTGGCTTCAGGGGCCTTGTACTAGAATGCCTTTGCAGATGTTTACAGTAACAGAGTAGTACATTTTTGTCAAATATGGTTATATGTATCCATTTTATTTCAAGGAGAAAGCTGTGGTGTTCATTATATGGGCTGTACGTATCATGAGCTATGTGTTAGACATGCCCTTATGGACAGAGATAATTTTGTGAAGACTGAAACTAGACAGTATTTCACAGATACTATTTTAGACTTTTGAGCCTCTCATTGTTGCACCATGTCTAAAAAACAGAGATACAATTTTCATTGCATTTAATTGGCTATACAGGAAGGTGGATATACAGTCACACTTCCACCGTGTTTCCCCATGGAATTGCACATATGTGGCAATGGCCTCCCCTGCCCCCTCCTCACAATATGGGGGGAGGGCAGTCCTGTCAGTTTCACAGTGTAGATTGCTTCACTGCTCTTACTGTGCTGGATGATACAGTTTATCAGAATAAACTTTTGTTAATTTCACCAGTGTTTGTCTACTGTTTCTGTCTGCTTTCATTGCAGCTACTGCTGAAAACTGGAGGGAGGTTCCCTTCCCCCTTTATTTTGTTCTGATATGGGAAATTGATTTTTGTCTGGACAGTGTTTAAGACTTACTAACACCCTTTTGTTTACTTTTACAAATAGTTATGCAACTCTGATGCACTGTGGGAAATGATTGTGCAAAATTTGTGTGGTCATATTACTGAAGAAATGACAGCACTGGCTCGTGAAATCGGCTGGAAGCAGTTCTTCTTCACTAATAAACTTCAGCTGCAGCTCCAGCTCCGAAGGAGGAGACAGAAGGAAGAAGACTGAGCAGAAAGGAATAAAGATGTGTTCTTCCTATAAGGTGTAGATTTGTTCTAACAAGAGTATTGTGTTTTGTTTGCGAGAAGGGAACTGCTTAGAGAATTTAAGTGAGCATTCAGCCCTTCTTAATGGACACTGTTTTTGGCATATTAATAAGATTTCTGTTGCCACAACCAGTGTTCCCTCTAAACTGAGTTAGTGTGAGCTAGCTCACGGTTTTTCAACCTCCGGCTCACAGATTTTTGTCTTAGCTCAGGAAGGATGGCTCCAGCGCAAACTAATTTATGCAGTAGCCAAATCGCTGGCTCACAACTTTAATGCCAGTAGCTCACAAAGTAGAATTTTTGCTCACAAGACTCCGCAGCTTAGAGGGAGCATTGGCCACAACTTAATTCATAGAGATTTCTTTTCATAGTCTCTGAGGTTCTCTATATATGGGTTCTGTGTTACCCCAGAAGCAGCTCCAGAATGTTCTAGAACTCAATCAATCTAATTTATTGCAGCAGGAGCCAGTAAATATCTGAAGGAAGATACTGTCCCTTGTTATATGCCTCAGTGGGAGGGGCAATGGCCTTCTCACTCAGTTCTCTTCTGCTCACCTCATAGTAAGCAGCTCCATGACTGCTCTTCTGAGAATTTATTTTATCTTCACTTTTCCTATCCTGAAATATATATTCATACAGTTGACTTTCCCTTACCAACTACCCCTTCTCCTGTGCTTGAAGGCTTACAGAAAAGCAGTCCAGTTGTATAGCATCAAGCATAACTGCTGCTTGAGTTCTCTCAAAATCTACAGCAAAGAAAGTGAAAGTCAAGGCATTTCACAATGGGAAAGACGGTACTTTAATAAAGATCAATATCAAAACACACAGAGAAGTCACCAACAATCTAAACACAAAAAGAAACCCAATGTATCCAAGTTGGCATATTGCCTAACTTGTCAAGATAGCTGGTCTTAGAAAAAAAGCAAAGACTTTTTAGCGATTACCAGAATCCCTCTCCGTATCCATATGACAATGTGGGCAGTATATTTACCATTTTGAAGGGATGAATTGATGATGGTATACTGCTGCCTCATCAACTCCGGATTATTCTTCCTCTGACTTGGGAAGAACCCTGTGCACCATCTTGGAATCTATGCAATACAAGCTGAGGCTCAGACAAATTTCCCCATTCAAACTACCACCATAGATGTTTTTGGAAGCTATTCCATTTGCAATCCACTACCTTGTTTTGCATATGATGATGAACGGAAAATGAGATTTTTTTAGCTTCCAGGACCAAAAATATTGTACATCATTTCTAAACATTGTCAGAGCATCATAACTAAACAACTGGGGAATGCTTTGACTTTTCAGTGCTCAGTTCTAGAAACTCTTCATGAAGACTTTGCCAACTCTGTCACTGTCTGATACTGTCAGAATCTTCTTCCCACTTTTATTCTGAGACAGAGAATATATCTAAATCAACTCCAGATGACACATTGGGAGATATGAGCCTGATCTCGCCTAGTGAAGCTTTAAAGCCCTTTAGTGAGCAGCTGTGGGCCTTTATTTAAAACCAACATTAGATCCATAAAAAGGTGGGAAAGTATCAAGAATATATGCAAAACTATTCAGGAAAGATGTTCCTTTCTCTTTTTATACCCTCTGGCAAATTCTTTGGTCTTGCTCTCCAGAGTAAGACAACTCATTCACTCCCAGTAGACAAAGAAGGCTAGAAGCTGGATATGCTCAGAAAGTCTTATAATTAAAAATAGCAAGCTATCAGGTTATAATGAGTCGTTACCAAGATTTCCTGTTGGGACACATGACCCTGTACTTAGAATTTATCATTGAGGATAATAAACAGAGAAGTGTCTTACAGTTTGATGCTGTGAAGCCATCCAAACAACAGATTAACACTGTCTAACGTGTTGAAGGCTGCACTGTTCACAGTCTGGCCTCAGCAGTTTGCCTCAGATGAAACACCTGACTTGGGTCACCTGCTTTACCAAAAAAGACTGACATAAAGATTAAAGATCTTCCACTTGGAGTCCAGTCTCACCGATGAGGCTGTATTAAAACAAAGAAATGTAGAAACACTACTAAATCCTTAGGTATAGCTACACAAAATCTATTATCCTACACAAACACACTTTATATAATAAAGCTTATAGGTGCCCAGTATAACACTTCCAACAGCCGTATATAAAATATTGCAATCTATCTGCTTATCGGGGCAGAAGGAAGTTTCAAAGATTCATAGCCAAATCCAGATTCCTGTCCTGTTGTATTGGCTTTCTCCAGCCCCAAAGTGTATCCTCAGAGGTTAAGGCCACCTCTGTAGCCCAGTTAAGGCCACAAGGATGTACCAACTTCCTGTATCTAGACAAATAGTAAATTCCTAAGGCCTCCTATTACATCACTTTCAACTCATTGTATATACAACCCAGGGTTTGGGGCTGCACATGAACTGAGAGGAATCAAAACGTTTCCCCACTCAGTGCAACCTATTTATAAGGGAAATATTTGGACTCTGTTCAAAAGACGTTCCTCCCCCCAAGAAAATGTGAGGGTCATTTGATTTCTGACCTATTTGCTTCATCTCTATGCTGCTTTTCTCTCCAATGGAGACCCAGCTTACGTTGTTCTCCTCTCCTCCATGTTATCCTCACAACAATTCTTTGAGGTAGGTTAGACTGGGTTTGGCCTCACTAACTCTCACATTGGCTCTTCATATGAGGAAGCTCCAAACCTGTCACTTTAAAACCACTCCAAATGTTCAGAAGCTGCTGGGGCTCATGGCATTGATGGCTATGACTATGCCATTCACATGTTTTTGGATACCATCCCTACAAAATTGGTTTGTGTGACATTTTCATCTCATATCAAACCCTCACACTGAGCATCCATAGCACCCTCATTCACTCTCTATTTTGTTGAGCATCTTTTAAAAAAAATCTTAGTGCATATTCCATTATTTGTCAGCCTGTAATACTGACAACAGATACTTCCACTTGGATGCGGAGTTCATTGGCAGGGTTACACTGTTTTTTAAAAAGTCTCCTCTGAAGAAGAAACTGCATATAGATGTCATGGAGTTAAGAGCGGTCAAATATGACCTTGTGGACTTAATCCAAAATACTCTGCAGGTAGCCACAGAAAACACCACTGTGATGTTCTGTCTGAACTAGCAGGGATATATGGAAATGGCACTTAACACATATCACCACTGTTCAGGTAATTCACATTGCCAGCATCTGAAACATACTGGCAGATCTTCTGAGCGAATCTCATATGGGTGATCACAAAATGAGTGCTACACATCCAATACCTTCTCCCCTTTTTGAGGGGGTGGGGCTCTTGATATGTGAGCAAAATTACTAACTGCCCATGCTCTGAGACCTTTTGATCCCTAGGCCCTAAATTCTAAACCTTTAAACAGAAATAAAATGTAAAGTGAAAATGACATGGGTTAGACAAGTATGTTTGAAAGAAAGGTCTTCCATCGTCAAACTACACCCAGCAAACAGCATGAGTTTTCTAAAGGTGAGAGGCTATCAAACATTACTTTTTCAAGCTTGAATAACTTAAGGAAATAAGCTTCGGTGATGTAATAACTCTATTAGGACTAACATAAGCAAAAGCAATGAAGTAAGGAAGTTGTTTAGATCACCAGACCTCTCATCAGTGTGTAGGCTAAGCAGGAACACAAAAGGAAGAGAGGGAATATTGTAGAGCATAACATAAAGAACTGAGCTCAAGGGTCTGGCTTGTAATAGTTTTATACCCGAATGAAGGAGACGTTACAGAGAGATACAGTAACATAAGCACAGTCAGAAATGTTTATTGGGACTAACTCTCAGGTAAGCATGCATAGGATTGCAGCCTTAATTATATTAATTATACTTGTAGGCAATGCTCCCTCTAAGCTGTGGAGTCTTCTGAGCAAAAATTCTTTGTGAGCTACTGGCATTAAAATTGCTGCTGCATAAAGTAGTTGGCTCTGGAGCCATCCTTCCTGAGCAAAGACAAAAATGTGTGATCCGGAGGCTAAAAAACTGTGAGCTAGCTCACACTAACTCAGCTTAGAGGGAACACTGCTTGTAGGTACACCAATGTATGTCTGGACTACAACGCAATGGTCGTTCTCCATCTGAATATACAAGAGCCAACAGTTGGTTGGATATGCCCTAGTGCTAATTGGATCACATGCATCTCTTGGAAAATGGTACAAGCAAAAAAAAAAAGCATAGTGGTTAACTAGCAAAGCTGAAGATTAATTTTAGGTGGTACATTAAGTGTAAAGTCAAATTGGACATCATGTGGAAGTTCTCTCACCTATAGATAGGATTTTTCTTTGGGGGGTCTCCAGAAAGAGACAGACCCAAATTGCTGCTGGGATTAATATTCTTAAAGTGGAACTCTGTTATTCACAAAGCTGCTTTCAGTCCCACTGGGGAGAAAGGTGGGGCATAAATTAAGCAAACATGTAAACAAAATAACATCGTGCCCTTAAGACTTCTTTTTTACAGCACAAGTTGAAGGACATTACTAAACTGGTACTGAAGTTTATTGAGTTTGCTTAGCTGGATTAAAAAGGAAGCTCATTTACCTGACTTTTGAAACTATTTTGTAGGAAAGGACCGTTGTATTTTGTGCACTTTTAAATAACCAAATATGAATATAGGTGAATTTGCTTTTAACAAACAAACAAAAAAGTATAGCAAGAAGATCTGAAACAGTGTTTATCCCCACATACTGTCCATTTCCAACCTTACATAGACTTACGTTGAAACAAAGATAAAATCCTTGGTAAGGCTGCTTGTATCAAAATCTGCAAAGATATAAGAAGGCCAAGAGCAGCATGGAAGGGCTGGCATTGTTGAACATTTGAGTGTCTCTGTATCAGGTGAACCAATTTACTTCAAATAACAGAACCTGAGCAAATACTTACAGTACAAAAAGTCTTTAACCTTATGCAATTCATTAAAGTGTTCAGAAATGCTTCCTAACATCTAGAATGATCACTTTCTCATGGGACACTTAATCACCTCACCTTGAGATGGAATTTAATTTTAATTTCCTTGAATGATGTTAACAGGCTGTGGACCTGACTTAAACTGAAGTCTCTCTTCTGCTTTTAACCTCTGGGCCTGCAAAGGGCAGGGTGCGCCCCAGTATATCATCACACAGCCCCAGCGCTCCCGAGAGTTTGACCAATGATAATTGAGACACCTATGGAATTTCCTTCATAAGAAAAGTTCATATTAAAGCAAGGTGTCAGATGAAGCTTTCAATACTCTGATTCTTTTCATCATGCTTGAAGGCAAAGCATTATTTTAACATTTGTCTGCTACAGCTTTCCAATGAACAGTTCACATTTCTATTAGTAAAGGACATATGGCTTAATTTCGCTAATCTTACACGGCACTTTATGTTGCCATTGTGTTATAATAATGAAGCTCTAAGTGTTAATATTGCCTTTAATTCAGAGCAGTTATATTAATTTGTTTTGGTGCCTGTTTTTTGTTTCTCTCCCTCAGTCTATGCTACAGATGCTGATACAACAAGCTATTTAGCAGTTTGTTAATGTATTTGATCTTTATTAAGTGTCATTCAGAATTTTTAAGTTTGTCATTTATAACAATTTCACTTCACGTTTGGCAGAAATATAACTTCTGTAAAGATTGTCAGGTTCCCTTACTTCATTTCATTTAAGTATTTACTTTGGATACAATGAATTATACCAATTATCTGGTTTCTGTACTTTTAGAAGTAGTTTATTTTTGTAAATTCATAATGAAAACTAATGTATAGGTTATTTGAAAGTAATTTAGAATTTTTTTGTCTTTTAAAAAATCCTGTTCTACTAAAACTATTAAAAATCAGAGCACAAACTTGATTTGGATTCTGCAAATATTGTATCTGTGTTTAATATATATGATTGATTTTCTGTGTGTATAAAAACCATACAGTGCTTATGCATGAAAATAATTATGATAGGGAAAGGATATGAATAATGCTTTAGTGTCTAGAGCTGCAGCTCACACCATATGATCAGGAGTTACACAATAACCACAAATACTGCTGCAACTGGTTTGAGCTGTTGTCAAATTTCCTAAGTAGGAATGACAAGCCTATTAGGCTTTCTCCTGTTACCAGGAACTTCCACAGTGGTTTATTTGATTTATTTAAGAATTTGTGCCCCAATTTTCTCCTCAAAGAGACTCAAATAACTTAAGATTAAAAAAACCCCTACATAAATAACCCCATGTAAATAAATAAATAAGAGAGCCAGTATGGTGTAGTGGTTAAAGTGTCTGACTAGAATCTGGGTAATCCCGGTTCAAATTCCGAATCATGCCATGGAAGCTTGCTGGGTGACCAGTCACACACTCTCAGTTTAACCAGGGTTGTTGTGAGGATAAAATGGAGGAGGAGAGAATGAGGCAAGCCACTTGGAGTTCTCATTGGAGTGGAAGGTAGAATGTTAAATAAATAAATTAATAAAATTGTAAGCAACAAACTACATCTTGGGCCAGCCCTGGACTTACTAGCTAGGTTACCTGATAGCACAAGCTGGGAGCCAGGGGTCAAGAGCCCTTTGGCTTTGAACCTCTGGCCACATCCAAGGTTTATAAAGTACCCAGAACAGGAAGGGAAGAGTAAATCCTCAACAAGCTGTTTCAGCTGCTATAAATGATCCCCTTCCTCTTTCCCGCCCTGCTTCCACCAGTTACATCATCCATAGTTAGAGTCCCCTCTCCTAGGTATAAAACTAGAATGTTTTGTAAGGCTCAGCACAGTAAGTGTTTATATGTGGAATATGAGCAACAACAACAGCAAAAGCCCACACACAGTCCGCCACTAAGAACTGATATTGTGATTTTCCTAGTTTATATGCACTATACTTCATTTTCAGAGATCCTTGTTATGCCAACTTCTCCAGGAAATTCCTGGAGACCCAATCCCGAGTTATCTACCAACGGAAAAGGAGGCAATGCGTAAGTTCTGAACCAATTTATACAGAGGTCAGATGGCCAAGGGGAAGAACGCTCGCTATTTGTCAGGGAGTCAGACAACACACTAGTGATTTAAATCAATGTTGTCTTTACTAAATGGTTTCATCAGGCATACAAAATCGGATACATACACAGATTCACACAAGCTCCTTAGTTACAATAGTACATCAGAACAATTACAGCATAGAAAATAACAAAAGCATCAAATAAGGGGATGACACAATGGGATAACGGCTGTACTTATCTGAGGTCCAAGCTTCGAGAAGAAATCTCCTCCTTGGAAGGATGGGCAGCTAAAGCAGCAACTGGTGAAACTCTGAGAACACACTGGCTGGGCCAGCCAAAGCCACGTGTGCGTTCCCTGGTCGCGACTCCGGGGAACTTAGGTAGAGAGTCACTTGAAGCACTCTAGTGCACGCTATGGGGAAAGGTGGGTTAACCAGGGAAACAAAGAAGAGTTTCTCCTTATATCAGCTCCTATTTGGGGCTGGCTCTATTAGCCATAAACTATCAAACCCGTCCTCTAAACTACCACTACTGGCTGAAAAGGGGGTGATGGGGGGGGGTGACGTTGGAAAGGGGGCAGTTGGCAAAATGCAGATCTCCTGTCCTACTTCAAAGGGGGCCTGGTGGTGAGGTGTGAATCCTCCGTTCCCATGGACACCTCTTGACTTGCAGATCTGGTGCCTGCTCCAAAGCCATAAATGCTATTGTCTTTAGATCCCAAGCCAGATTAGGAGAGTAGGGTTACATGCTCTTTCCCATTCCAGAAATGCTGGGGTTCGCTGGGGATTTTCCATAGCTCTCAGAGTGGGTGCAATGGCGCCGGTGTCTTCTCTATCCCGATGCATGACGTATGTGCAATAGCAGCCCCAGGCCAGCCTATTTCTAGGCAAGCCTGAGATGCAGAACAAAGCAACACAACCAAACAGCAATCCCTGAATACACAATGCATAGACACACATAAACAGCATCACCACTATACAGAAATGCAAACATAGGCTCATATCGTAACATCCTCACACTACACATATGTATTTAAACAAGAGCTTGTCTTGTAATGTAGTACTCTAGTAAAACTACAGACAGGAACACCTAAAATATAGGACACTATTACAAACCATGGTTCATGCAGTTAAATTGACTAGCATTGACTGTTTCCAGACTCTAAGATGCTAGTTTTTACTTTATAAAGCCTTTGGGGCTCACATTTCTAAAGGGCTATCTGTGCCTTTACATTTTAGGGTTGCCATGTGCCTGCTGGCATTCCAACAGCTGGCAGGAGAAAGAAAAAAAATCACTGTCAGCAACAGCATTATATCATAGTTGGAAAAACCCAGACATAATGTTATGACTCTCTAGGAATCACTGGAAACTCTGATAAACCCCACAGTGTTTGGGGCAATTCCTAGAGATGACTGTTGTCACTTCTGGGGGAGGGAGGAAACCAGGTTTACCATAGAGTTTCTGACCATTTCTAGAAAGGTGTGATATCACTTACAGGGTTTCCCAGAATTGACATCATGCCACTGCGGGGGCCCCCCCCCCACCTGCTATGCTCCTCATGGCAGGTTCCCCTTCTGGTTTCCTCTCAAAGAGAAATTAGACTGGCATTGGCCCATTCTAGGACACTATCAGTTATTGCTCCAGTTTTCTGGAATGGTTCACCACTGGAAATTAGGAACCTTCTTTGGTAGTTATGAGAACAGAGTACATTACAGTTTTTCCAAAGCAGCCGTCTGTTGATATTTTGGAGTTCTGGAAAAGATTGTTTGAAGATAATACATTGTGACTCTATTTAAGCCATATGACAGTTTTTTGTGAACTACTTTGGGCCCAGTTGGGGAAACGCAATCTATGAATATTATTATGGTACTTACCTGTCCAGCAATCCTCTCTTTAGGGCCCTCCTTGTGCCACACAAACAATGTATGAGGCAGACATTCTGTGTAGCAGCCCATACACATGTAAGTCTAATATATATTTGAGCAGACAGAACATCAAATTGGAACTGCTTGTGTGCAGGCCTTCATTTACAGTGACCTGGGGGGGGTCTCAAATTATATGGGCTTCCTTATGGATTGTCAAGCTCCTAGAATGTGCAAAATTCCAGGGAGAGGTAGAATCCTAAAGTAGGTGGTGCCTTTTACCCCAGCTGCATCCTGGGTGAATACTCCCTAGTGGAGGTTTCTCCCTCCACCTCAACCCAGTGCAGTATACATATCCTGTTCTATGACGTTTTGAATGTCAGTGTTAGGCGTTACTATTCCAGTCCACAGGTTCCTCTATATAGCAAAGGAGCAATGCTCTCAGTTCTCTCAGGAGCAAAGCACAACACTTTTCATGGAGGTTGCAGGTTCATTCTCTGGCATTTGCAATTAAAAGATCTCAGGTAACAGCTTTTGAAGTTATAGTAGACTGTACTATCTGACTTGGTATGTTAGGTATGTTCTCCAACAGTACTTTAAGCCATAACAATGGGAAGCCGGAGTGGGAGGTGTCCCATATACATGGATGTGTGCTCAGTGGAATGAACTCTTGACTAAAGGAGTGAGTTTGTTTCCTTAAAGCCAAGGCTACTTATCTACAGAAGGTGAGAGAGGAAGAAAAAGACGTAGACAAGACATTCAGGGATCTGCTAGATGCATCTGTTTGCATGTCAACACCTCCACTGTCACAGAGAATGAGGATCAGGATGTGAAAGGTAGAGCTGAGAAACTCACTCCACAGACAAGGACAAAGCGAAGCACTGGTTGGATATGTGCTGTCCAAGGGGTCCCTGTAAGGACCCAGGCTGCAGCATTCTGGACTAGTTGTAATTTCTGAGTCAGCCTCAAGGGTAGCCCTACACAGACTGTAAATTTATGTAAATGGTCAATATACATTCCCAGTGGCTAGCCCCTGACAGCAGTCAGGCTGCCACATTCTGGAAAAGCTATAGTTTCTGAGTTCAAGGTCAGCCCCACATGGAGCTTATTGCACTAATCCGGATGTAAGGTTACAGAAGCATGAATAGCCAGAACAGCTGAGTCTGGGTTATGAGAAAGTTGGCAAATCAGATGCAGCTCTTGGCTACCAGGCCAACCTGCTTTTAATACAGCAAGGCAGGGTCCATGAGTACTCCCAAGCACTTCACCTGCTCTGAAAAGGTCAATGTCTCATGGATTCAGTCCGAATATCAGTCTTCCCCGTCAGCATTACCCCTGTCTTGTCTAGATTCAGCTTCAGTTCTACCTTAGGTAGGCACCTGACCATAGCCTCAGAGCATCAGTTCAGAACCAAGAGAGACATATGTGGAGGCTTGGATAATGAAATATAGAGCTGGGTATCATCTTTTAAAAATCATACTTATAATTCATCCTGGGTCACAGGGAAAAAAGATGGACTATAAATGAAAAGAATAATACATAATATTTTTCTTATGTGATTGGAGCAAGGTTTGGGGCCCTTTTGAAGGTATTCAAAATATTGGCTTTCACTTACAAAGCCCTTCATGGTATTGGTTCCTCAAATCTCCAGGACCGCCTCTCCCTACATGTGCCCTCACAACAGCATCGCTCACTTGAGCAGTGCCTTCTGCAGGCGCCACCCTGCAAATGGGCAAGAACGACAACTGCCCCCACACACAAGCGTTTTCTGTTGTTGCCCACCCACCTTGTGGGATGGCCTGCCTGATTAGGGTAGGAAGGCTCACACACCCCTGGCTTTCCACAAATTATGCTGACATGAATTATTCTGGAAGTCATCCTTACACAAGTAATAGCGATGTACTGTAACAAAAAGGTTCAAGAAAGATGTTCTGGTAAAGGGACAGTACTGTGGACTATGGTACTGTGTATAGTACATACTGTTACTGTGTGATTCTACCATGTAATTTCTGCATCTTTTAGTATGTCATGTAAATGCTTATGTGTTGTTTCAGCTCTAAACTTCTGCCTGGTTTCAGATTTCTGCAACCGAAATCCTTTTGCAGTTTCTTGGGTGTCCCATCCTGTTGTTTGTATTGACTTGCCCCGTGTGATCCACCTTGAGGGTCAGTGAGAAAGGTGGACTATAAATAACAGAAATAAAGGCACGTCAGAGTTCAAAAGTAAGAAAGAGACTGTTTTGCCACCAAAGTGATGTCCCCACTCTGCCACTGTATAAAGAAGATCACTGGCTGGCTAAATGACCGAACCCACCATATTTTCTACCACGTTCTCAAATATTCTAGCACTAGTAAAAGTAATGCACTTAACTCTTTTTAGTTCTATGTCTTATGGTATTGTAGTTTTATTTTAAAAAATACACAGTATGGGAAAGCTATATTCAGTTTACACAATGTCCTGCTCTCACTTTGTTACAAAATAAGTCACAAATCTTGCCTTTCACATAAATTTCAAGTCAAGATTCAATATTGTGTTTCATGAAATGGCTTCTGACACAAAATTACAATCCTTTGACCAATTTCACTCAGTATTTTCTAGTCCTATCCCTGAGGAACTGGCTCCTTGTAGTTACATAATGAATTTTACAATATTAAAAGAACAAAACCATTTAAAACTACACACAAACGGTAAGGCAATCAGAAATTTTAAAATATAACACTCCAAGCTTTTATTAAGTTGGAAAGCCCCTTGAGAGATTCTTAAACTGCATGTCCCAGAGGCAGTTGATTGTACATACTTAAAAAAGATGCAGCCTTTGGCTGGGAATCAGAGTGTGTTTATTTAAAGAACTCATTGATACATGGATAAAATGTTTATATCCAGAAGTAAAATGGCAGGAACTAAGAGGACAAATAACATTTAACATAAATACTTACATGTAAAATCCCAAAGGCAGCTGCT
The DNA here is from genome assembly GCF_001447785.1 of Gekko japonicus. Taxonomy (NCBI): domain Eukaryota; kingdom Metazoa; phylum Chordata; class Lepidosauria; order Squamata; family Gekkonidae; genus Gekko; species Gekko japonicus. Next base: position 1,165,635 of record NW_015167534.1, on the reverse strand, counting down.
TCCAAGTAAAGAAGCTGTCAGGAGCAAGTG
>NW_015167534.1:1130937-1165556 GCF_001447785.1 Gekko japonicus | reverse complement strand
GGAATTTTCCTACTGGAACTCTCCCCTCCCCCACCCATTGTTGTGTCCCAAATGTTTGCAAGGTAATCCAACAAGTGTTTAATGTGACCTGGAGAGAGTTCCAATCGAAGAGCACTCCATGAGCAAAAGATTAAGAGGGTCAAGGGAGGGAGGCTGGGAACATCTTTTCCAGCTGAGTGAGACCTGTGCTGAGCTTCTGTCCCCTCCTTTGTTACAGGTATTTAAGCTTAGGCATAGTGAGTCATAGGGTTCTTGGTCCTGGACTGACAGCCTGTTACCTTGACTATGCCAGTGGATCCAGAACTAGCCCACACATGAAGCTGCCGCTATACTGAATCAAGTCATTTGTCTATCAAGGTCAGTAATGTCTATTCTGACTGGCAGCAGCCCTATAGAGTCTCAGGTTGAAGTCTTCCGCATCACCTACTGCCTCATCCTTTTTACTGGAGATACCAGGGACTGAACCTTCTGCATGGAAAGCAGGTGCTCTACCACTGAACTCCAGCCTCCTTCCCCATGATGTTGGAGCACTGTACTGTTTATATATTCTGTTTTGTTAAAAACGTAATTCTGTATTCATTTCAAAAGCCACTTTGAGTCCCCACTGGGTATAGAAATACAGGATAGAAACGCTTAAGCACCCCTGGTTGCTGATGTAAATCACCCATTCGTGAAGCTTGCTTCGCTTCGAGGAAGCAGGCTCCAGGGTTTCATCACATGTGCTTGAGTGTAATGTGTAGGCTGGCCTTTAGCATATTGCGTTTTCAACTACTTGGCAGCACCATCCTACCCGCCTTGAAAGACATAAGCCCTTAGAATCCAGTTCTACTTCTGCTGCACAATGATGGCACAGAACAGACTCAGGCAGTGCCAGTGTTGGAAGTTGGCTTTGCCACCCACCCAGCTGCATGATCTCAGCTGCTGAGACTGCTTCTGTACCAGTGACAGCTTGCTTCATGGTGCATGAACAATACTGGTGGTGGAAGACTGGCAGAACCCTATGGGTGTGTTCTTATGGCCATGTCCACTGTCCCCTTCTGTCATCAGATGGCTTTCCTAGCACAGGATACTGACACAAGCTTAGACTGTTAGAAACCACAAGAGGGGAGAAAATCAGGCACAGCTTCAGGGAGAAATAACCCTGATATCATATTGCTCTGTCTCTGAGCTAGTTCTACTAAGGGGTGATTGTCGACAGATTTAAAAGGCACAGCTCCTTTAAGTAAAAGTAAACAAAGATGGTTGATAGTTCTACTAAGGGTCATCCTAATGTAACAAACAACCGCAAAACAAAGGGGAAATTATTGTAACTCTGCAAATAAGGATGAAAGGCAGCTGTGAACTGCTGCTGTACTGACAATGACAACCTATCCCATGCACTCTCAATGCCCAGTTAATGAATTAACAGTGCCATCCGAAACAAAGTTACACCCTCATAAGTCTACTGAAATTGGGGGGGTTGTAGCAACAGGAAATTATCCCGATGTGGCTACTGACCTTTTTAATCTCATTAATCATCATTTTCCTCCCCACTTATAACCATTTAAAACTTTTTTGTCACCATACTTGTTTTCCAATCGCTACCGGCAGGAATTTCTGGCACCTTGTACAGAACAAATTGTTACACAGCCAGACCAAATGATTTATCTCATAATCAAACTTTCAAAAGGATTGCACTACTATGAGCCCTTAAAGAAGAAATTTAAAAATTGTGCATTTGCATACTTAATTGACACAGAAGGGTAGTTTGTTTCCATTCAATAATTGACAAAACAACCAATGATAATTTCTTCTGATACCAAGGATTCCCAATGGGACTAGTTCTTGTCTTTTTCCCATTAGTGTACAGCAGGAGCAACTGTATAGTCTGTTGAGATAACTGAGTCAAATCTCTGTGAGTAACAAGAGGAAGAATTAATTTTTCAGCTGTTGATCAACTCACATCCATTTTATAGGCACTGGGCCATTCTGCTTTCAAGTGGATTATTTTATGAATGGCAAGAAAAGTACCAGTTAAAGGCTTTTTCCACGGGTTCACTGATAGTGGCAGTATGAACTTGATTCAGTGTCCACCATGGTGCTTTTCAGTCTATTTGGTCCCATCAGAGAAACTGTTTGGTATTTTAGAAAGCAAAATGAAGAAAAGACGTTCTCTTTAAAAACATTCAGTAAACTGTTTTATACTTTTCCATTTTCAATGCTTTTTTCTGTTGCTGTCTTTTTCTTTCCAATACGAGGTTGGACGAGTAATGAGAGGATTCCCACCATGTAAAGTAAACCACATATGTAGAAAGAAAAGTCATATTTTTTGGTGAGGTCATAAATCCAGCCTGCAAAGTAAGAAGAAAGCAGTTATCAATATAAGGTATGGTCAACAGATCAATGAAGAATACAAAACATTACTTGATCTAATCTTAGGAAGATTGCTTGGTGGCATCATTCTTTGTGGGTGATTCTCCCGAGAGTCTCAACATCTTTTGACAACCATCACCCTTCGGGATCACTGGAGTGATCTAGTTGGGGGCTCTTTATGGTGTTGGTCCTGCTCTTCCCAGTAGGATACAGAAGGTAGCTTTGGGGACTGTTGTTTCTTTGGATGGGAACTCATATGTGGGCTACTCCAAGGATTGGCACTACACAGGTTATGTCTGTGACCTCCATCTCTGTATCCCTATATTATTTATTTACAAAATTTCTATACCACTTTTCCTTGTGACTCAAAGCAGTTTATAAAAAAACAAAGTTGACAAGAAACCTGACATTAAAAAATGAACAGTTAAACACCATTAAAAATTAAGTCAGGATAAAGCCTGCCTAAACAATACAGGCTTACACTGACACTTAAACTGCATAAGAGAAGAGGCAGCTCTTCAACTGGCAGCCTATTCTATAAGGATGGGATTTCCACAGGAAACATTCTTGCCCTGGCATTCATAGATCTCACCTCCTTTAAGAAGGGAAAAGGGAGCAAACCTTGTTGGGAGGATCTTAAGGTCCATCTGGGCTTAGGTATGAAGGACCCAAACCATAATGGTCAAAGCCATCAACCTCAATTGGAGCAAGATGTAAATAAGCAGCCCATGTAGCTGCTATAATACTACTGTCATGGGGTAGTTAGAGTAACAGCCATTAATATTACACATTCTGGATCAGTTGCAGCTTTCAAGTTGTCTTCAGGGATGATTCCACATGGAGCATGGCTGCGATCACACACACTAAATAATCCACTTTCAATGCACTTTCCAACTGGATTTTACTGTGTGAACTGGCAAAATCCAATTCAAAAGTACAATAAAAGCGGATTATTTAGTGTGTGTGATTGCAGCCCACATTACAAATAATCTAGTCTTGATGTGACAGTAGCATGAATCAGAGTAGCTAGATCAACTGTATCCAAAAATGGGTGAGTTTTCCTGGCCACCGTAGGTGAATGAAGGATAAACGAAGAGGCATTACTTCTCTCTATCTGGAATCTGAAATCATCCACCAGTTGTACCAGTGCTGCCTTGGTTCCATTACCTGGCCTGAACCCAAACTGAAATGGATCAAGAGCATACATTTCATTCAGGAATACCTGGAGTTACTGTACCCTCTTTTTGTTTATTCAGGACACTGGTGTCTAGAAATATATAGGTTTCTTCTGTCTCTGCTTCAGTTCTAAATTGTATTATTCCTTGTATTTTTTGTTGCATTTTATACCCCACTTTGTTCTTAAAAAGTGAGTAAAGATCTCTTGAATAAACAAAGTACCATATTTACCTGCAAACGGTGGTCCAAGCAGTGCTGATATCCCATTGGCACAAATTATTATTCCATAGGCATTTGCAAGCTGCTTAATCCCTACTAAATCTTCAGTGACAACTGGCATGAGGGAAAAATATCCACTGGAAAATCCTATTAGGGCACAGACCACAGCCAGTCCAACATAGGTACGCATTAATGGCAAAATAAGAATGCAGGTGACAAGGGAGAAGTTAGCTGCCATGAAGACATTCCAAACACTGACACAGGGTGAATCAGAGATGATTCCAAGGATAACCTTACCAAAAATATGAACAATGGCAATAATTGAGGTCAAGGGAAAGATGTCATTCTCTGCAGACAGGTTATACTGTTTGACTATTTCTGGGAGATGAATAAATGGGATAACAAAGGTACTGTATGCAAACAAAGCCCAAAATACAAAGGCTGCAAACATTCTGTTGGTGAAGAGGGATGCAGCTCCAAAGTAACTAGCATACCAGGTCCGAAAGCCATTCCGGACTGTGACAGTCAGTTGGCTCACTGTCTTCAGAATGTAAAGGACATAGATGTTCTTCCCTAGTTGGGTTGCAGTTTTGCTTTCCGAGGCAGGAAGAATCCCAGGCTTATGATCCTTACTTTGTCTGTCCGTTTCTTCTTCACATAAGACGCCATTAGAAGTCAGTGTTTCTGCCGAGCAGGACAGCTCTTTCAAGTGACTCTGAGTTTTGTTGCTGTTTCTCTCTTTTTCAGTGGTTTCTTCCTTGTAATAAATTGGTCGCATGAGTGTTCCACAAACACACAGGTTCAGACAGACTGCACCCTGGATGAACATTGCATCTCTCCAGCCGTACTCCATACAAAGGTGTTTCAGCAAAACTGTCATCAGGAAAGCACCAAACCCTGTCCCAGTTGTACTGAGTCCCTGAGCGAGGGCTTTTCTCTTCTGAAAGTATTCTCCCACCATGACCACAGCAGGCAGGTACACCATTCCACTCCCAATACCTGAAAAATAAACATTACGAAATGATCTAGGAAATTATCTTCCCTACCATCCTTCCGCAAGCAGATGAATTAACATAAAACAAAGGACAGTATGGCATCATGTATGGATGGGGTGTTGTCAATATACTAGCAGACTGTTGCTGTGCATGGCTTTGTACTATTACAGGAATCAGATGTGGGACATGGAGATAGTTTGAAGTAACAAGAGTGGTAACAATACATCCTAAACAACTGGGTGATTGGGTGATCTAGAGAATTGTGAATGGAATGAGTTCATGGAATGTATTCTGGGGGGCAGCTGATACATTAGGACAAACGGGAGAGTGCCCCACCAAGGTCAGCTTCTTGCTGCTTGCCAGAAAGTGATACTGCACTTAACTGTGTGATTGTCTGGTAACACAAGGGACAAATGGTGTTCCTCTTGGCCCCATATAGTTTCATTGTCTGGCCTAAGCCTAGGGGTCAAAGTAAACAAGGCATCAGATTGCTGACTTTTAAAAAGTAATGCTAATAACTTGGGGGGGGGGACTGACCAAGATCAGAGGCATGGGACTGAGGAATTTGTGGTTAATCCTCTCTGCAGCCATTCCCTGATCTAAATCACATTTACCATACAAGAGAAAATCTGGGGGTATAGTATCTCTATAGCATTCCTATGGGGCAGTTTCAGAGGTGATTTACATCAGAGAAATGGTTCAAGGTAGAAAGTTAATTATCTTTTCCTAGTGCCATGGCACCAATGTGACACCCCTCCCAGTTGATACCAGGCTTCCCAAGTACTTACCGTGATTCGGCGGGGAATGAAGACATCTTCGCAGGATCATTCCTGCAAGGACAACAGACATGCCGCACCATGCCATCGCCAGGAAGTGACGCTGGGCGACGCTCTGGCAATGGGGCCAGAAACTCGATGGTACCATAGAGTTTTCAGCCCCATTGCCAGAGCGTCGCCCAGTGTAATTTCCTGGCGACGGCATGGTGTGTTACAAGGAGAAATGTTCCGGCCGGGGAGCATGTGTCCCCCACTGGATTGCAGTAAGTACTTGGCAACCCTAGTTGATACGGCTGTTTTTAAGTGGTATAGGAGATTCCAGTTGTGATATATAGGTGATGATATGAGCAATGGTTAGCAGGTCTACTCAGAAGTAAGTCCCATTTCCTTCAGTATGGCTTACTCCTAGGAAAATTTACTTACAACCGTAGCCAAAGAGCAACTCACTACTACTGGGAAGAGCAAACTGCCTGTACCCTCCTCAACTGTCTCAGGTGGCACTGGGGAAAAAAAAGAGTGGCAGATTCATCACTCCTTCGCATGCAGCCAGCTGGGTGACCTTGGGTCAATCAGAACTCTCTCAGCCCCACCTACCACACAGAGTGTCTGTTGGGGGGAGAGGAAGGGAAGGTGATTGTAAGCCTCGCTGAACCATGCCAACTGCTCTTATGTCTTCCTGACTGTGAGAGTTACACCCTGATGAGTAATGTATTAATTAAAGGTTTAGTTAAAAGGTGAGTTATGTTGAGGTTTAACCTAACCCACTAAAGTCCAGCTCCATTAAAAGGTGTTTATGTATTTATTTCTGTGTATCCCACACTCAGCCATACTTAGCTGCCAAGGCAGCTTACGATGAAAGCAAGACACTTACAGAAATGGCAACTATAGAATATAAAATCAGTAACAATACTAAAACTTTTCAAAAAGACCTTTAGAAACACCAGCAGAGTCAGCAGCAACAAATCATCAATATTTATTTCGGGGAAAGGAGCAGAACATGAACGCTTCACAGAAGGGCAGCGGGACATTTAAAGCACGCTCACATACACTGTGCATATTCCAGCCATTGCCAGAATAGGGGTGTAAGCAGCAAGTGCTTAATATGCCTAAGATCAAGCCCTCTATAGCTATGATTTATGAACTGATGTTTTTGGGCGTACCATGTCATCTGGATTTCATGAGTGACTGCTGGGTTACGTCTGCAACTAGAAAGACCAAGCATAGTGTGATTTTCAAATCCAGAGCCAAAAGGACTCTCAAAACAAACACCAAAGAATTATTCTGGTACAACAGGTTACTGATATGTTTTCTGCTAAAGGAAAGGGATTTTATTATACATCAAAGAAGCATGGTGGAACAGCAGCCTGGCAGACTTGGTCAGCCCCCAAGAAATAATCTTTACACGAGAGGGGGTATACGTTTATTCACATTTGGTATGTTAAAGCCTTGTTCTCAGAAATTGTTCTGTTTTTTTCCTGAGACAACAGCTGGAACTGCTCTGTTTTCATTCATGCTCAAACAATGCTCTGTGAGTTAATTGACTTAAATGGGTGTAACAGAAAATGTAGTTTGGTCCTGTGTCAACACTATTGCATCATCTGGGGAAAGAAGAAAACACTTTAAGATTAATGGACCATCTATTTTCTCCCTCATTCCTGAGCATTTTATCACCATTCTGAAAGACTTTTCCTAGGGTTTTTCCTCATTCCAGGAGGAAAAATAAAACAAGACAAAGATTCCTCCTCTTACTCTAAGAAGGTGCTGAAATGGTGTTAGAAAGAGAGAAAGCAAGTACTGACTGGGCAAGCCTTAACATGAGGTAGAGGGAGGCAGCTACCTCAGATGTCTTTTCCATGCCCATTAAACAGAGTCAAACTACCACTAGTTTCATTTGTTTTTGTGCTGCAGAAGGCCATTTGGATGTTTCCTGTTCTGGTGTCAAAACAGCCTCGACTCACCCTGTTGCAGTCTATCAGTAACTGATAATTTTGCTGCCACTGATGATGATGATTAATCATTTCCACTCCCATAATCAGCTCTACACACAACAAAACATACAGTTTCCGTTTTACAATAGCTGAGCATAAAGGACTGACTGCGTATGTCTGTATACCAACAGCTGACAATGACAATTTCTTGATGGGTGTCTATCTGTGCATTCCAGAATCCACATGTTGCACTCCTACAAATCTCAGTTTCAACACAATGATCATTGGGCAAGTCAGCAGCTGTCCAAAACTTTAAAAGGATTGGATCCTACTTGCTTATTCTGCTGCAGCCAGCACATTTTGTCCTGTGCTAGGAGTATTCCACCTGTTCCAAGGAGCATTTCACCAACAAAAGAGTCTCATATACTGGTGGAAGGCTCATTGTGCCAGAGGAAGATACTGGAACCAGTGGAACAAACTGTTAAGGTCCAGCCCTAAGGCTGAAGTTCTATACTTAGATGTGAACTTAATAACTTTTTTTATGAATACAGGCACAGGACTGAGCTTTCATTCTTTATTATGCATCTTTGGGATCTATGTTACTTTAGCTTCCCAGCTACAAGGCAAATTCAGCTATATTGTTTTCATGCTGTTTTAAAATAAGAGATAAAATAAATGCAGAAAAGGGCAACTAGAATGATAAAAGGGTTGGAACACTTTCCCTATGAAGAAAAGTTAAAACCCTTGGGGCTCTTTAGCTTGGAGAAACGACGGCTGAGGGATGACATGATCGAGGTTTATAAGATTATGCATGGGATAGGGCAGGTGGAGAAAGAAGTACTTTTCTCCCTTTCTCACAATACAAGAACTCGTGGGCACTCAATGAAATTGCTGAGCAGTCAGGTTAGAACAGATAAAAGGAAGTACTTCTTCACCCAAAGAGTGATTAACACATGGAATTCACTGCCACAGGAGGTGGTGGAAGCTACAAGCATGGACAGCTTCAAGAGGAAATTAGATAAACATATGGAACAGAGGGCCATCAGTGGCTATTAGCCACAAGGTATAGATAGGAACTCTCAGTCTGGGACAAGTGATGCTTTTGGTGCTTGGAGGGGCAACAGTGGGAGGACTTCTAGTGTCCTGCCCCCACTGCTGGACCTCCTGATGGCACCTAGTATTTTTGGCCACTGTGTGACAGAGTGTTGGAGTGGACAGGCCATTGGCCTGATCCAACATTGGCTTCTCTTATGTTCTTATGAGATACTGCCTAGTTTTACAGTCCAAGGTTGCACAGCAGAATAGGGTTGCAACCATCAGGGGATGGGGGGGGGGACATACTGAGAACAGGAGGGAGGCACAACTGATGTTGCAGTGATGTGTCTAAGTCACTTCCAATGTGACTTGGAAGTGGTGTCATCACACAGCCCCATCAGGCAATACTCTGGTATTTGGGTAAAAACTCTATGGTAAATTTGGCTTCTATCATAGAGTTTTTGCCCAAATAGCAGAGCGTCACCCTGATGGCATGGCACATTGGAATTGATTTAGACACATCACTGCAACACCAACTGGGCCTTGCTCTTTCAGACACACCCCACTGGCCAGCTGATTGGCGGTGGGGCAGTGGGGCCTGTTGGTGAGGGAACTCTGCTTCCACTGGGGGGGTCTAGCAACCCTACATCACAACGAGCTCCAATTAAACAGAGATTTCTGCTTTAAGATGGCTGGTTGCCATGTCTGCTTGACTACCTCCTCTTCTTTTTGTGCACAGAGTGTGATTCAGGATTCCTAGTTTGAAAAACTCAAGTTCCTCATGATGTATGAGTGCTGGGACCTTGGTAAATCAGATTGTTTATTCCCCCACATGCCAGGATTCTATACCTGCATTAAATGTGGTTTAGAATTCTGGATTGTGGGAAATAGACAAGCTCCAGCTGCATTAGTGTGTCATGGGGGAAGTGGAATCTGTTTCAGTTCCAGACTCCTTAATTGTGCTCCATGCAAGAAGATAGGAGAAAAGCAAGGTGCAAGCAGTGTTCATGTGCAATTTCAGCTTAAGCAGAGCTTGCTGTGTTCTCAGAATGCAGCCTGAGCAAGTTTTTCACCACTTGAAACTTATGAAGTGGCTAGTCTGTTTAATCAGTCATAGTGCCTCCTTCAGAGCAAAGGTTGTTTGCTATTTTTTTAAAAAAGACTATCAATAAGACACATAAAGGCAGTTAAGGAAGTGCATATCAAATATGATTAGATACATTGTCCTGAATCAACCTGGTGAATATTGTTCAGAAATATCAACAATGTGAAGGCCAAGTTGCCCTGAAAAGACACACTACCTTATGTGACCCCCGAAAGCTATTTAGCTTCTTAAGGCTGTACATTATTTGTACATCCATTAAAATGCTTTCTGAGGTTAATATCAAACAGCCATGTATATTATGGACAGTACACTATGGACAGTTGCTTCTACTGTTGTACAGGAATTTTGTCAGAAATCAAAGTTCAGCTACACTGGGGTTATTTAACAATCCATTTTAATGCAATCTTAGTGCAATCCTGAGCAGAGTTAAACCTTTCTAAGCCTATTGACTTGAATGGAACTAGAAGGGTGTAACTCCACTTACATTTTGAAAACATTTTGAAAACAATTCAAATGCGTGTTGACGAGTGGGCAATTCAACAGCATGAAAGGTCACAAAGGAATAACAGAATCATCGGCTCTGACAAAAGGGATTTTGGAAACTGCGGAAAGGAAAAAAAGAAAATGGACAAAAAAACGATGGCTTAAGACTGCTTGGAAGGGAAAAAAGACAAGAAAAAGGGGCAAAACAAAGGAAAATAAAAAGAAATCCGGAATCAATAACCAAATGAATGAGGACACAAATATATTTGCAAGAGACAATTTAGTGATCATGTCAAAGGAGTATAAAAACGCACGACATCTGCGGGAAAATGCTGAAAATGTACTTAAAAAGGAATTATTTGAAACCCATAATAAACAGGAACCACAGGGAAAAGGTATGGGGCCAACGGTAGATAGGATTGGTGTTAACATAGATAGCAGAAATAGCGGGGTGAAACGAACTGTATGAGGAACTGTGTGTAAAGCGAATTAAATAAGAAATGGTAGCATTTGGGATTTATTGCATTGGACTGGTTATAAAAGTAACTAAAAATGAGTTTGCAAGGAGGAAAGCAAATAACTGATTAAATAAGAATTATGTTAATGGATATAAGTATTAATATATAATCTGAAATGAACTACTTACTGTAACTTAGAATGAATGGTAAATAATGAGCTGGGACTTAAATTTTTGGAATGAATTATAATTAGACCTGATTTGAAGTGTTTTAATTTTAAAAGTAGACTGTTTCTAAGAAAATGGAGCCAGCTGAAAATTAAATGATTTGTGTGGTTTCATAAGTAGGAATAGCAAAAAGATAAGTTAAGATATGATAGGATTACAGTAGAAGAGCAAGCTGTAAATGTGTTAATTGTGGAGCAAAGTTGCTGTGGGACTATGGCCTGATTGGTATACAACTAAAATATGATTTGTGGAGGGTAATTTGTGGTTAGAAGCAGGGTATATAATTTGTTGAAGGCCAAAGAGAGGTATTATACTCTTAGTATGTTTTACTTTCTCCTTAAATCCAGAGGGAATAAGTTTGAATGTGTAAGAGGGTAAATTGCTGGATGAAAGGAAATCAATGATTCTGTGCTAAATAGTAATGGTTAACAGGAATTTGTATGGATTATGACTTTGCATTAGAACCAAAATGGATGATCAATGTGATATGGGACAATTGAGATGTTATGGTGGGGGGAGGTGAGGTTGTTTGTGGGTGTGTTTGTTTGATGTTATTGTTCAGATATGTTTTATTTGTGCCCCAATGAGTTCAATCATTGGGGATGTATTGTTCTGTTTTATTGAAAATCAATAAAAATAACTTTTTTTAAAAAAAAGGAATAACAGAATCAGACAAAAAAGTGATGGCTAAAAATTTATATGTCCAATTTCAGGAGACAGTCACTGTTGTAAGAATAAGTACAGGAGGTCTGACAGCACACAGGAAATTGTTCAGTTTCTAAAAAGATATGCAAATTATGTTAATTATATGCAATACTTACATTAGCTGTAATTATCTAGCTAATCTGAAATACTGTGGCTGTCAGTGCTGACTATATTGCACTCACACTTCAAACACATACCTAGATCCTGTATACACAGCCATCACCATTAATTTCAATAGAGGAGGCATAACCCTGACCTAGATAGCCCAGGCAAGCTTGATCTTGTCAGCTCTCGGAAGGTAAGGAGGGCCGACCCTGGCAAGTATTTGAATGGGAGACCTCCAAAGAATACCAGCGCTGGGAGGCAGAGGCAGGCTATCGAGTCACTTCTCCGAACATCCTCCATGCCCCAGTAGGAGTCACCAGAGGTTGCCATGACTTCCAGACATGGACGCGTGCACGCACGCACACACGCACACAAAACAAAAGCTGTATGTACAAAACTGCCCTTCATTCAAATTAATGAAAAAAACCATACAAACCTAGCAGGGTTTTCTGAGCACCCAAGGACTGTTGGATAAAAATGATAGTCTAATTCTGACCTATATGAACATTCAAAAATAAATAACACTTACCAGCTATAACTCCAAATGTAATAAAGAGGTAATGTACATTTGTGGCATAGGAACTTAAGATCCATCCAAGGGCATTCAAGAGTCCTCCAGTTATTGCAGTCTTCCGGCTTCCACAGGTGTTAATGAATAAACCAATAAAAGGACCTATGAAAGACATAAAGAATGGTTTGTTTTCCACTCAGGATTTCCACCTGATGAATGATCAGCACCAACTGGCAATCTACCACACTGGTCTTATCATGTCATTTCCTCCTTCCGTGACCCCACAATCAAATACACACTTTCTACAAAGCAGTTTCCCATGGGCATAATAGAAGCTCTTCACCACCAGTGTTTCTACCCCAGTCCACCATATATGGTCCACATACTGCAAGCCCTTGTGAAGTCAGGAGGAACACACACGAAGCTACTTAACACTGACTCGGAAGTATTGGTGTATCAAAGCAAGTATTGTCTACTCTGACTGGCAGTGACACTCCAAAGTCTCAGAAGGCAGTCTTTCACTTCACTTACAACATGAGGATTCCACCCTCAGGGTGCGATATAACAAAAAACGGCACCTCACTGACCCAGTTAAAACTTTTAAAGGAGTTAGACAGGGTTGTCTTCTGGCCCCTCTGCTATTTAACTTCTATTTCAGTGATGTGGTTAAACACATAACTGACCCAAAATTCCATCCACCAAAACTGGTCTCACGCCACCTAACAATACTGCTGTACGCTGATGATGCAGTCCTATTAGCAAGAACTCCATTGGGCCTGCGAAGGACATTGGACAGTTTCGTTACATATTCCAATAAAGAACATCTAATAATGAATTGCAGTAAGACCAAGGTGATGGTATTTGGCAAACACCCAAAAAAGAAGACTTGGTCAATGAAAGGGAACAGAATTGAACAGGTTAATAAATTTACATACTTAGGGGTCGTACAAGTGGAGAGCCGCAAGAAACTTGCGGAATGGATATCCTATTCCTCACACCTTTGCTTCCTCCTGTCTCCCTCTCCCTCTCTCGCCCTCTTTCTCCCTTCTGCCCCCCTTTCTTTCTTTCTTTCTCTCTCTCTCTCCTCCATGTATGGTTTGGAGGGTGAAGTCTATGGCATTATACTGATCTGTAGTTCCTCCTCTCCTCAAATCCCACCCTCCACAGGTTCTACCCCACAAATGTCCAGGAATTTCCCAACCTGGGGTTGGCAACACAATTTCCTTCCCACCCAACAGCCAACCTACCTTTATCTGCCTCTCTGTCTTCAGCTTTCCATCTCCACACCCCTCCCCACAGCCTCTATCTAGGAAAATTACAGTCTTTCTCCACAGTGGGGACCAAAGCAGTTTACATTATTCTCTCCTCCTTTTTATCTGCACAACAACCCTGTGAGGGTGGCTGAAAGTATGTGACTAGTCCAAAATCACCCAGTCAGCTTCTACCGCAAGATGGGGATCTGAACCTGGGTCTCGCAGACCCTAATCTGAAGCTCTGATGCACCGCACTGGCTTTCATAGGGTGGCTGCTGATAAACAGTAGCAAGCAGCTGGGCCTAATTGAGTCATGCAAATCAGGTGGTATCAAGTCACCCAGAGGGTGCTGCCTAGGGATGCCAGCCTCCAGGTGGGACCTGGGGATGCCTGGAATTACTGCTCATCTCCAGACTACAGAGATAACTTCCCATGGAGAAAATGGATGCTTTGTAGGGTGGACTCTGTGACATTGTACCCCACTGAGGTCCCTGTCCTCCCCAGGCTCCACCCCCAAATCTCCAGGAGTTTCCCAGCCTGGACCTGGCAACCTTACCCCCTCCCATCCCCTGCTGGTGGCCAGGGGGGACCTGGCAACCCTAAACTGCTGCCAGGCCTAGGGTTGCCCACCTCTAAGTGGGGCCTGGAGGACCACCCCCCAGAATTACAACTGAACTCAAGACAGCAGAGATCTGTCTCCCTGGAGAAAATGGCTGCTTTGGAGGGTGGACTCTGTGGCATTATACCCAGCTGAGGCCTCTCCCTTCCCCAAACCCAGCCCTCCTTACAGTCCACCTCAAAACCTCTAGGGATTCCCCAGGCTGGCACTGGCTGCCCTTGTCTGGCCTGGCCCCAAGGCTCCCTCCCTCCCTCCAAGGCCAAAAGAGGCCAGGAAAGGGCCCTCTCCCCACCCTTTTACTGACAGCGCCAGTTGGAAGCCCCCCCCCCCGGAATGTTCTATCTCTCACCGTTGATGCCTGGAGTTAGATCCCTGCAGAGGCCATTTCAAAAGGTATAGGGGGGGAATTGAACCCTCCCTGAAGGGATTTTTTTACTTCTTGGATTTTTCTGCAGACACAGGAAGTATACTGACTATGTAAGAAAAGCTGTTGGGGGAGAGTGAGCTTCCTGTTGGTGGAAATAAGTATCCGCACAACCCGCCCCCTGTTGGAATTAGATATATAGATTTCAGGAGAATGGTTCTATGACAGCTCACTGTAATCTAAGGGCAGATCAAGCTGAGAGATCATCCAATGCAATTTTAAGATTGTTTCGAGCCAAAGGCTGTTCTTACGTGCCTGTAGCCCTGAAACTTTTTCAAGCCAAAGTTATCAATCAGTTCCTTTATGGTACCTACCTAGGTATCTACTAGAGAAAATTCAAACTAAATTCCTTCTATTTTACAAGTTCCACCCAATGTTTCCAATTCTTTACTGAGACTGGAAACTGGACAAATAAGAATCGAGGCAAGAATTTTTTTGGCCTCAGCTTTTTTTTTTTGGCTTAGGATAAACAAAAACACTAAAGGCCTACTCCCTTTAATAAACCAAGATCAGAATCAACAGAAATTGATACGTCTAACAGAGGGTAACTTAAAGTATATAGGCTTCTCTCTTGACACACTGTTGACCCAAGGTATCAATATTGCAAAATATTTAATTAAGCAAAGGGTCCATGACATTAAATGCCAGCTAGATCTAATAAAAAACCCACATTTTATGATTTCTGAGAAACACAGATATACTATAAATATGGCCCAATATCTAAAAAATGTAGAATATCCCCCTCATAGGAGGGCTTTTACCCTTGCTAGATGCAATGTATTGCCATCTAAGGTAACAGAAGGGAGATATCAGAAAATCCCATACACTGAAAGAATATGTGCATGCTCCCTCGGTGAGGTGGAAACATTGGAACATATTTTTATTCGATGTCCCTTTTATAAGGAAGTCAGGGACAAGACAATCCTCCCTATTCTGGAACAGTCCATGCTTATATCGGATAAGATAGCCTTGAAGAAATTACTGCTTGATGAAATACCAGCAGTCACTAGAGTGACAGCTAGGTTCTGTGCCCAGGTGATTAAACAGAAGAATAGTTTAAACAAGAGCTTCGCTTTCTGATTTTGAGGAGCCAATATATTAATGACCATATGTATATAATGTTATTAATATATATTATTGTTGTATTAGTTCAATTGTAAACTGGATGTACATTCTATAGCAGATTTGTATTGTATCCTATTTTTGTATCCTATTGTACCCTATTTTTTATCTAGTCTATAACTGTTCTAATAAAATAAACAAACATCACTTACTACCTGGTGTGTTTTTGTTAATTTAAAATGGAGGTGTCAGGGACTGGACCTGGGAGCTTTCTTGTTGGACTTTGGAAATCCACTGTGCATTCTGCACAGACTCCACTCCAAAGCAGCTGCCTTTTGTTGAATGATTCCGGGACGGTAAACATGCTTGTTTATGGTTACAATTGAGAAATATTGAAAGAAGAAGAAGAGATTGGATTTATACCCCGCCCTTCACTACCCAAAGGTGTCTCAGAGCGGCTTACAAACTCCTTTCCCTTCCCCTCCCTACAACAGACACCCTGTGAGGTAGGTGGAGCTGAAAGAGCTCTGACAGAAACCTCGCTCTTTTTTCAAGAACAGCTCTTATCAGAACTACGGCTTGCCCAAGGTCATCCAGCCAGGTGCAAGTGGAGGAGTGGGGAATCAAACCCGGTTCTCCCAGATTAGAGTCCATGCACTTAACCACTACACCAAACTGGCAGAAATTGCAGTCACAAGTCACTAACGTAACATTTAAGTTTAGAGGACCATTTATTAAAGCCCTGATTATTTTCACCATAAACATGATCAAACCTGAAGTCATTTAATTATCACTTGCTAGAGGCGATCTATGGAGCTGCGGTGGCTCAAGTGGTTAAGACGCTGAACTGCAGGCTGTGGAAGGTCAGTAGTTCAGTGGTTCAAGACCCGGGTGCCGCAAGACAGGGTGAGCTCCTGTCTCTAGTTCCAGCTCCTGCCAACCTAGCAGTTCGAAAGCAAGAAATTGCAAGTAGATAAATAGGTACCACTTCGGTGGGAAGGTAACAGCATTCCGTGCGCCTTGGTGTTTAGTCATGCCGGCCACATGACCACGGAAACGTCTTCGGACAGCGCTGGCTCTTCGGCTTTGTAACGGAGATGAGCACCGCAACCCTAGAGTCGGATTCGACTGGCTTTCGAGCAAGGGAACCTTTACCTTTACCTTTAGAGGCGATCTGGTGACTTCTGGTGCATTGCAAAGTGACTCTCAGTGACCTTAAGCCTGCAAAGTTGGTTGGGAAAGGTGGGGAGGCGGGCTCAGCAGCCTGCTAAAGGCGATCTGGTGGCTTCTGGTGCTTTGCAAAGTGACTCTCTGTGCCCTTAAGCCTGCAAGGTTCGTTGAGGAAGCTGTGGGGGGGAGCCGGGCTCAGCAACCTACTAGAGGTGATCTGGTGCTTTGCAAAGTGACTCTCTGTGCCCTTAAGCCTGCAAAGTTAGTTGGAAAAGAAGCCTGCTAGAGGTGATCTGGTGGCTTCTGGTGCTTTGCAAAGTAACTCTGTGCACTTAAGCCTGCAAAGTTAGTTGGAAAAGGTGGGGAGGAGCCGGGCTCAGCAGCCTGCTAGAGGCCATCTGGTGGCTTCTGGTGCTTTGCAAAGTGATTCTCTGTGCACTTAAGCCTGAAAAGTTAGTTGGAAAAAGTGGGGTGGGAAGCCAGGCTCAGCAGCCTGGTGCTTCTGGTGCTTTGCAAAGTGACTCTCTGTGCCCTTAAGCCTGGGAGGTTAAGTAATACAAATATTTTTCATATAAATATAAGTTTATAAATAAGTTTAATATAAATATATGGCTTGTAATTCAAAGGATAATAGTTTATATGTTGTTTGTATGTTTGTACACTTTAGCAATTTTTTTTAATGTCGGCCCACTCACAGTTTTAACGCTAGGATGACTTTTGGCTCACAGGGTAAAATTTCTGCTCACAAGACTGCACACCTTAGATGGAACATTGGTTGTGAGCAAGCGATTTGGCTACGACATAAATTAAGTTTGCTCCAGAGCCATCCTTCCTGAACTAAGACAAAAATGTGTGAGCCGGAGTCTAAAAAACTGAGCTAACTCACACTAACTCAGCTTAGAGGGAACACTGGTTAACAGTTATCAGGAG
This sequence comes from Gekko japonicus, assembly GCF_001447785.1. Lineage (NCBI taxonomy): Eukaryota > Metazoa > Chordata > Lepidosauria > Squamata > Gekkonidae > Gekko > Gekko japonicus. Next base: position 1,148,023 of record NW_015167534.1, on the reverse strand, counting down.
ATAAGCAAACAGCTTTATATCTTCAAAGCAGCTTATTGCTAAACCTTTAGGATTGTGTAAATCTACAGAATATGAGTTTGGAGGTCTCCATTTTTTTTCTGTGATGAGGCAAACATTAATCATGCAGTATGCCAATTCTGAATTGTGCAACTTGGACTGAACAGTTCAAGAGTTCCCAGCTTTCTCAATCCATGCCTAATGTTCCAGTAAAGACAGTGGTGACCCAGCTTTACTTAGAAAAATAAGTTAATATAGCCAAAAATGTTTGTCTACTCCATCTAACATGCAAGCTGTGTTCCCTCTTTCACCCAATCAATCTAGCTACAGATCCATATCACTAGAACCTTGCGACTATACTACTGTAACATGATGCACATGGAGCTTCCCTTAAAGACTACTTATGACACTACAAATGGTAGTGAACAAACCAGCATTAAGGGAGGATCGCATAGAACCAATTAAGACTAATTTCAGTTAATAATCCAAATGCCTAAAAATCAAGGTCTTGAATTGACAAAATAAATCAGTTCCTCAAGTGTGATTTCATTGGTTCCTTATAGTATTTTGTAATTAAAGAAGAAAGTGCACAGACATCCTAACTATCCGGTTAGTTAAATGGTAAATGAAGTAAATTCTGAAGAAAATGGCCTGCCTATCAGAATTGATGATTCACCTGAATGGAGAGCTCTTGTTGCATGGTCGGTCAATTCAGCTGCCGGTACAGAATATGACCTAGAAACCCCCATGCACATATGGACTGTTAGTTCACATTCCAAAACAACTTATATCTAGCAGGAAGGTAGACAGAAGGATAAACCACACAAAAGCAGGTGCCTGGGAACTATCAAGATGCACAGAAACATATGTAGACTGCATTAGCTATGGCTGTTCAGCTAACCCAAGACACTTCCTCTGCATGTCTGTCTCCTTTCAAATAGGTTTTTGTGGTGGGAAGGGGGACCCTACCCGGTATAATGGTTGCTTCCCACAATGCACTATTAAGGGTGAGAATGTCACACCATTAGTACTGATGGAAGCTAGCACTATGGATAAGGTGTGGGGGGTTGTAGTGTCCTCAAATTGGCTTTTGAGTGAGAAAGCGTATAGGTGTTGACAAAATTTGTGACTTGAAAATTTTGTCTCCTGTCTTACCTTCTTTGTTAATAATTAATTCACCACAATATGTCTAGATATGGTCTGTTGAGTATTTGCCCTGTATATGTTCTGTTCAGGAACTGTTTTCTGCAAAGTTGTCAAATGCAAACCAGAAAAGAATGGAGGAACTGATAGCTGTCTATGGAATGTTACCTTTCAGTTCATGAGTTCTCTTGTTTCCTATGGGTTAAAGTCTGCCCTAGCTTGCCAATCATGCAGACCTCCATGAAAGCTCTGGGGCTGCAGAATTTTCCTACAGGCAAGATAAGGAGGCACATGAATCTCTCATGTTACTGCAAGATGTTTCACCGAGCAAAGTGGCATATGCTTTCTTTCCCCGCAATCCTGATTTGAGGGTAAAAAACCCCTCCCAATTTACAGTTTACTCAGGCACCTTAATTTGGACATCATGGCTAATTGACTGAAGGCTTCCCCAACTGGGCCACTGTTGATCATACTCTCAATACATGGTTGCACACAAACATGAGAAGTTGTGCGTCTGCACATAACAAAGAAAGTGTTGTCATGACTTCTGAATGCAGCCAAATGCTCCTTTTCATGTACAGATCTTCCTCCCCCATGGAAATGAACAGCCTATAAAAACACAAAACCTCTATAGGTGGTGAGGGAGGGACCATGGCTCAGTGGCAGAACCATCTGCTTTGCATGGAAAGGTTCCGGGTTCAGTCCCCGGCACCTGCAGTTTAAAGGATCAGATCTGAAACCCCAGAAACTCTGTTCTCAGTCAGAGTAGACCCTTGATAATAGTCTGTCTGACTCGGTATAAGGCAGCTTCGTGTATTCAGGTATGTCAGAGTTCGTGCAGACCCTTGGATCAAGATAATGACTGATTTACAATAAGGAGGACACAGCATCTTACCTACAATGAGGGTGATACCCATGCTGAGGGAGCTGACCCATGCTGTAAGGCCTCGACTTTGGCTGAATTCTTCAAGCCATTCCATGTTGAGAACTCCAAGAGCCATTTGTGATCCCATAATGAGTACATGCGCCAGGAAAGATGAAAAGACAATCATCCAAGCCCATCCTCCATCAATGTCTGGGTCCGGCTTCAGCTTCTTCACCTCATGTTTTGAATCATCTTCACAATCACAGCCGATAGCTTCATGACTGGCGTACATGTTCTCTATAGTATCTTGGAAAAAAAACAGGTGAAAAATGTTTTCACTCATACTTAAAATTGATTCGGACATATCATTCTTTTAGATTTTTGGAGTTACATGTTTCATCAGCTTAAAAATTAATAGCTGAACTGAAGTTTCTTGGTTGATAGGCTTTATTTGAGGCGTCACAGCTTGGAGCAACATTATGGTGACAGTCCAGTAGCAGCAGGCTAAAAACATCTCTGTGGATTAAGGGTGAGAGCTAATGTAATAGTAGAAATAGACTAGAAGAGAAATCAACACATCTGGGTTAGACTTAGCAGGCCTATTTCTTATAGCTGGTGGGGTGATGCTTTCCTGATTCCTGCTCCACAAAAGCAAAGCGAGGGCCTTTGTGGACTCACAGTTCAGCAAGATTTTACAAGGGAGGAGAGAGAGAATGTTTTATGTTTGTACTGTGTTTTATTTTGTAAGCCATATCAGGCAGATTCCTTGGAGAAGCACTATAGACATTTTGTAACTATATAAATGTGCTGAACTGGCCAAGTCTGAAAGATCTTGGGGTTGTAGGGGACAGTTGAATGAAAGTGTTGACTCAGCATGCAGTAGTGATGAAAAAGGCAGACTCCATGCTGGGGATTATTAGAAAACAGACAGGAAATAAAATAACAAATATTGTAATATCACTGTATAAATCTACAGTATGGCCTCATTTGCCATGTAGTTTTGGTTGCCATATCCCCAAAAGAATATTGCAGAACTGGAAAAGGTGCAGAAGAAGACAAAGAGCTGCAGCACCATTCCTGTGAGGAACATCTGAAGAAGTTTGGACTTTTCAGTTTATAAAAAAAAATAGCTGGGGGGGCCTGGTAGAGGTCTATAAAATTATGCATGAGTTTGAGAAAACAGATAATTTTTTCACACATTCCCTTAATACTAGAACTTGAGACACCCAATGAAGTTGATGGGCAATCCAGGACAGACAAAAGAAAATACTTTTTTACTCAACGAGTAATTCAATTGTGTCATTGACTTCCAGTGGATATAGGGATGGCCATAAACATAGATGGCTTGAATTAGACAGAGACATGGAACAGAGATCCATCAATGACTACTAGCCATAGTGACCAAAAGGGACCTCCATATTAAGATGCAGCAAACCTCTGAATGCCAGGGGAACATCAGGGGAAGGCCTTCTCCTATTTATTGGTGCTCCAGGACAACCGGATAGCCACTGTGAACAGAATGCTGGACTACATTGATCACTGGTCTGGTCCATCAGGTGCTAAACATGGGGTCTGCCCAAGGCACAAAAACTGCTGATTGTGTTTCTGGACGTGGCACAGATAAAAGGCCTTTGTTTCTTCTCTACCACTTTGCTTGCTTTTGCCACTTGTCCTAAAGCTGGCTGGCTGACGATAAAAGAGATCAGGGTATTTGCTTTTCCTTTAGCCAGGAACGTGTATATGTAACTTTGAAAACACATGGCTATTAATCCATAGCTATTATTCTGTTTTGAAGCACTTCAGCTTTCCAACAGTATGAATGTTATTTGCATTTATTTATTTATATTCCATTTTTCTCCCCAATGGGGATCCAGAGTAATTTAGAACATAAGTTTTTTTCCTCCCCTATTTTCTCACCACAACCCCCTTGTGAAATAGGTTAAGCAGAGAGAATGTGACTGGCCCAAGGTCACCCAACGAGCTCCATGGCATGAGTGGGGATTTGAACTGCTGTCTTCCAGGATCTATATCATGCTACTTAGAAGTAGATGTTTCTCTCTCACAGATTAGTTTGGGGTGCTAGAATTATATTTTGTCCTTTATTTTCTACAAGTTATCTAAGGGGGGAGGAAATGGCCACCATTCAGCTCAGGGCGAGACACACTTCAACCCACCCACTGATTTCAATGGTATGCCCATTTGCACACCTCATTTAACATAGTAATTAAGCCATCTGCTGCTTATCTAGCAGATCTTCGAAGCCACTTTCTGCACCCCTTTCCTTGCCAAACTGGAGCATCTGAAAGGCACAAAGAATTCACATTATACACAAGTTCTCATTTATATGCTATCTTTTATGTACATGAGTGCAAATCATCTGTCTGTCTCTAGAAGGCATCAGCATAAAGTGCTGCTGGGTGTGTGTGTGTGATGCCGAACTGCCAGCTGCCTTGTGCTGGGCTGGTGGTATATGAGCCAAAGCCCCCGTCCGTCCAGCCAATGTGACACTGTGTCAGTCAGCAACAATCCCACCTTCTTTGAGCTACCTTTTGCTATCTGGAATGGATGCAAGTAGGCTGTTTGGCTGATGACCCCTCAATGGTGAATGACTAAGTTCCCCTTCAGATGCGCTCTAATGCCATCACAATGTGAGGCTGATCTCATGTACCTTAACCATGCAATTACAATGTTGCCAGAATTGGGGGCAATGGCTAGGTAGCAAAGATGACCCACACAATTATATGCCCATATGGTGGTCACCCTTTAACCTTTAATGCGGTGCTATGGAAACCCGTGGAAAAGCAGTTCCCATGCCACTATTGTAATATCTAAAGGACATCATAAAAGGAATTTTAACAAAACATACAGGCCAGAACAGGGTCTTGATTTCTATTTTCCAGTCAAATGGAGGGTCCCAAATAAAGCTAAACACAAGGGAGGTTTTAAATGTTAATACAGTGCTCATGGAGAGCATTTAACCCGGCATAACATAGAAGGCTTTTGCACCTAGTTAAAGAAGACAAGACTGGCTTGCTCCTAACACAAACACTTGAAATGGAACCAGAAGTAAGTTCTAAAAAATTAAAAATTAAAACAATTAGAAAATAATATTTAAAAATTTAAAAAATTATATTCCATTCAGCTTCGTGCTGCTTTTCATTTTAAATACCATGGGTTTTTTCCAGGATAATTTAAAGAAAATAAAGAAGTTAAGCATTGATTTGCTCTTAACATAACATTGAGCTGTATCAAGAGGCTGATGCCTTGACCGATTTCACACAAGAGCTGCGCTACAGTCACGCCTCCCTTTGCCCTGCTTCTATCGGTCAATTTCCCCACTCGAAGCTGCGTGGCCGCATTTTGACCCACTGCTTCACCCGATTTCCCCCGCAGTTTCGTGATCCTGTTTTTTTGAGGAAAAAAACAGACTTGTTGTCCAAATGTAAGACTTGTTAGCCTGTGTGCTGTTGAAGCTGTATTGGATTAAGACCTGTTAGCCTATGTGCTGTTGAAGCTGTATTGGATAAGATTGATATCATTATTGAATATAATAAGACAACCAGAGATTCGAATTTTGGTTGATAAAGAGTTCCATCGAAACGAACAACCACTCGAGATGTTCGTACTGTGTTTTGAAACAACAAAGAATTAAACATCACGAAGCATCACTGTTACCAAGTTTATTATTGTCTATTTACTGTAATTTGTGAACCTTGCAGCAATTTCTTATCTGTCTATGTTTGTTGTATGAATTGCTGGTCCCCTTATTGTTTACTTTTGATTTCTTTCCTATGCCTGAACAAGCCTTTTCCCTCAAACAGAAAATACGTAAGGATGACATACAACTGCCACTTGGAGCAAGTAGGATTCCTGGCATTAGATGTGGCTGCATATAGACAGTTACAATGAATTAAAGGCAGATTCTCAACATACCGTAGTGGAGGTGAAAACAGCAATGTTTACTGTGCCCTGAGAGGGACAGGACATTTGGCCATGAACACTTTTAATACTGTGCACCACCCCTTATTTTATCTTTGAATATCTATACTGTAAATACACTCACAAACAAGGAAGGTCATCTGTCCAGATTGTGTGCATGCCCATCCATGGGACAGAAATAGGATAGGATGCACGTTCTCTCCTTATCCCAGTGCAGCCTTGGCCTCATATTACACCCTCCATTCACTCACTACTGCCCCACAACTAAGTGTCATGCAGCATGCGAACTGCCAAAAAAGACAGAGGACACTCTTTGGAGTGGCAAAACTAAACAATATTGCTAAAAAAAACAAGATGGGAACATCCTTCCCAAGCACCACACCTGACATGCATGAATAGAGTCTTGTCCCATTCAACGAGCAAATGAAATTTTGAGGATCTTATCATTTAGAAGAATAGTTGGTTTTTATACCCTGCTTTTATCTACCCTGAGGAGTCTCAAAGTTGGTTACAACTGCATCCCCTTCCTCTCCCCACAAAAGGCAGCTTGTGAGGCAGGTGGGGCTGAGAGAGTTCTAAGAGAACTGTGACTGGCCCAAGGTCACCCAGCAGGCTTCCTGTAGAGAAGTGGGGAATCAAACCCAGTTCTCCAGATTAGAGATCGCCGCTCTTAGCCACTGTACCATGTTGGCGCTTATTTGCCATTTCTGTAGCTCCTTTAGTCTGCAAAATGCTTTACAATTCATACTTTGTTAGCTTGTCATAATAATCTTGTTAGGTCACTATTTTTCTAGAAAATATACAGTATAGTCCATGTTTTCTTATTACAATGGACAGCCTCTTAGTGTGCCAAACAGAAAGACTGAGGGGGCAATTACTTCACTTGGTCTCCACAGCACTGGTTCTTCACCTTTATTTGCTGGGATTTTTATAACCTGTTTTTCTAAGGCAACTTAGAATTGTAAAAAGACCATCAACACCCTCCCCAAGAAAATGCCTACAGTGTAAAACCCATTAGAAGTTTGCAAGCAAAATGGCCTCAGAGAGGCATCTAAAAATGGTACATCCCTCACCTCCTCAGGGAATCCCTTCCATAAAGTAGGAAGCACTACAGAGAAGGAACAGGCTCTTGTAGATGCTAAGTGCCTCCCTTAACTGGGGGAACAATTAGAAGACTGCCGTGGGTACATGGGGAAATATGGGAACAGATAGTTCTTCAGTTAACCTATAACACTACTGCCATTATGTATTCTTCCCTATTTAACTTAAAGAGAGGAGGAGGAGGAGAGATTGGATTTACACCCTGCCCTTCACTCAGAGTGGCTCACAATCCCTTTCCCTTCCTCTCCCCACAACAAACACCCTGGGAGGTAGGTAGGGCTGAGAGAGCTCTGAGAGAACTGCTCTTGAGAGAGCAACTCCGAGAACATGTGACTGCACCAAGGTCACCCAGCTGCTGCATGTGAAGGAGTGGGGAATCAAACCCAGTTCTCCAGATTAGAGTCTTCCACTCTTAACCACTACACCAAACTGGCTATCATTATGGCTCACTCTCAATCACTGGCTCTCTATCACTATCACTGAATGCCCTCCATTTATGTACTTATTTAAATATTCTCAAGGTGAGATGAGTAGAATAAAACACCTCTCCTCTGCAAGTCATTGCAAGTACAGAAAAGAGGTTGCCTAACATCCTGAAGCAAGTTTACCCCAGAGTTCCTGAATGCCCCCTCACTTGCTGATAGCCTCTAGCAAGAAGCCACAGGCCCTGGCCTGGATGGCCCAGGGCAGCCCAGCCTTGTTGGATCTTGGAAGCTAAACAGGGTTGAGCCAGGCTAGTACTTGTGTGGGAGATCACCCGGAAAGTCCTGGGCTACTATGCAGAGGCAGCCGATGGCAAACCACCTCTGTCCATCTCTTGCCGTGAAAACCTCATCAAAGGTCACCATCAATGTTCCCTCAAAGCTGTGGAGTCTTGTGAGCAAAAATCCTACTTTGTGAGCTGCTGGCATTAAAGCTGTGAGTGAGCGATCTGGCTACTGAATAACTCAGTTTGCTCTGGAGCCATCCTTCCTGAGCTAAGACAAAAATGTGTAAGCCGGAGGCTAAAAAACACGTGAGCTGGCTCACAGTAACTCATCTTAGAGGGAACACTGGTCACCATATGTCAGCTGTGACTTGAAGGCACTTTCTACCACCAGAAGCCACAGTTTCCCAGCCTCTACTTCCAGCACCCTATCTTTTGCCAGGAGAAGTAGTGGGGATTGGCCATTTAATTTACAGAGAATTTTCACAATGGGCCACTGTCCTAGTGGACTACTGGTGGCAAGAAGCAAGGGAACTAAGCCCCAGCAATGCCGTGTCAATGTCTTGGAGTCGCTGGGCTCAGACCCATCACCGGCAATGGTAACCCCTCAAGGGACAACTCATCTTAACTTGCTCCAGGGCTGTTTTGGCTTCCCCGTCTGCTCCTGAGCTGAAGTGGAAAGAGCCCAACGTGTTTTTGCTGCTGGATTCAGATTATGATTTTGCTGCCCACATCCCTACTCATCGATGGTGACAACTGCTATATTTCAACTAACTTGCCTCATTGTGTTACTGGGTACTTCATCCTTAGCTTCCTGAATTATATGTAACCCAGGTACCGGAATGAAGGGCAAGTTCAAGGCCCACAACCCCCTTTCTACTCACATACCTTGGTTCAAGCAAAACAACTGTATTCATTACAAAAGAGGGAAACTCGTTTGGATATGGTACTCCCCACCCCCAAAATGCCTTCCCCTTTCCAAACCAAAGGTCCAGAGTTTGAAGATGAATAATGGCCTATCAGGTTCTTTGAGAGTAGCCCTGACCTGGATAGCCCAGGCAAGCCCGATCTCCTCAGATCTTGGAAGCTAAGCAAGGCTGGATCTGGCAAGTGCTTGGAAGGGAGACCTCCAAGGAATACCAGGGCCGGACCCAGAGTCAGGCAACCAAGCCATCTCTCTGAAAAACATCCTAGCCCCACTAGGGGTCAACAGAAATCACCATGACTTTCAGGCTTGCAAGCACACACATGCGAGTGTGCAAATACTCACCAAAAAAAACAACCCATTAAGTGTGCAGCTCTCTGCTAGTGTCTTGGGTTTTCAAAGTACTGTCCCTTGGCAAATTCTGGTTTAGTGGAAGGCCCTGTAGGGAGTGTTCCAGGAGTGTTGGTTTCTTGCTGAAGGTGGCCCAGCCACAGTTCCTCAGAAGCAGGCCTCCAATGTGAAGCAAGGTTCTCAGGGCTTCCCTCTTTGCCACGAAGTTATTTCAACCAACACAGTGAAGAGATCAGCTTGAGTTTTTAAAAAAGATGGTATGGGGGCTAACCTCCTTCACAAGAATTTATTTTTAGTAAATAAAGGCTAGGAAGGAGGTCCCACACCGGACAAAAAATGAGCTCAGCAATGCAAAAGGAACAACTTGCTTTCCTTCAAACTCCTAGCCATTGCTTCATCAAATGAGGCCTTTTAACAATTCAGTTACTTGAAGCAAACATAGGAGCTTCTAAAAAGCTTCTCCCCTCTCTCTTCTCAGTTCAAAAATAACTAGGCCTTATGTTCCACAACCTACCAAGGTTTCAGTGAGCAAACTAGGTACATACACTCTTCCCAATATGAAAATTAGGCAGCTGTATTGCTCCACGAAACAGCCTATATTCCCAAAGCTCTACAGATATGCAGAATAAAAATGTAGCAAACAAACCAATAGTGGTTCTTGGTTTCCTGCAGCCACTCATGAAGTACCAGTCTCAAAGGTCTGCTAATATCACCCAGATACTAAAGTTGTAAGAAAATTGCCCACAAAGCAAAAAAATTAAATACAAGATATTTGCTCACGGCCTCACAGGACAACTGTGACAAACAGATGAATTGACCAGAGCTCTTGCCCATCCTGTGTCTCATTGCACATAAGCACACAGCCCGGAAAATGCGGGGGTGAAGCATGGTTGTTTGCCCCGGAGCAAAATAACATGTGGCTGCCCGATCAGACATCCCGTCGAGGTCCCGTGGTTAGGGGGGAGGTGCCGATCACACGACCATCCTGCAGCACAGTAAAGAAGTGGCGCAGTGCGATCACAGCAGCAACGGCTAGGCGCTGCTGCCATGGCAAATGGGGTTGTGTTTTTTTTTAAACTGAAGTGTGCGCATGCGCTGTTGGGTGCTAGTGCGCATCCTGTGGAGACTTGGGGGGGAAAACCCTTTTTGCGACAGGACATGGGCGGGCGCCGGATGCCACGAACTACCACCAGAAACGCGATCAGACGCCAGCCCTTGCCCCGCGGTTTCCGGAAACTAGTACCTCGGAGGTACTAGTTTTTTACGCTGCATCTACGGCGGGAAGCCTCGGGTTAGCCACGGGAGCTCTACGCTTCCCAGATGTTGTGGTGTGATTGTGCCTGGAAAATCTGCCTACCTTCCGTCTCTGTAGCGTGGCTAATGCTCCGTGTGACCGCAGTCAAAGTATATTATTTGCCCCTTGTAACTTTTGGTTCTCTACTTTTCTTTATTCTGCTGCTGATCATCTAGGGAGATTAGAATACCATTGCGGTATAAATATTTTCGTAAATATAGTCTGAGATCAGAATGTTTAAGAGGTGAATGACCATTTCCGGGATTCTAGAATCACAGTATTTGTCTAAAATCATAACAATGTCAATGTCTTTGTGTGAGTGGGTGTGTTTAATCTCACAAGGTTGCAGAAAAAAGACAAAAACATAATTGCAATGTGTGCCCTACAAAGGAGAATAAAAGCAAGGGTTTTTTTTCCATCTACACCTTTTCAGATGCTATGCTGTTGTGCTTTTCCACCAGCTATCCCTGGAGCATCAAGTAACAAAGAAATGCTTTATGTGGCAGTTACTGACACAGCAAGGCAAATGATAGTAGACAGCATTTTCATCCGTTCTCCACTGCTGAACATCTGCATGCATGTAACAAGATAGTCTGCCCGTGTCTTCTGGGGTTGCCTGACTTTTAGAACTGCATTCTGTGTAAGGCAACATTCTTACAGAGAAGGAACTCCTGAGTAGCAATTAGTATTTAACCTTTTTATAGCGGTGTCATTTTTTACACCATATATGCATGAAAGTCACATTGCAAAAACCCATCTGTACAATCATCCCCACTAACTCCTGGGCTGTGCTTTCCACACAGGCAGTTTGCCACATTTGAGGCATCCTTAACAATAATACAAATGAAGCATCCAGTCTCATACGAATGCAGCATTGTGTCCCGTTCACTCCCTTGCCTCAACACAGCTAATCTGTGGCCTGTACACAGAAGTGTGCCACTAAAATTATCTTCCACGACCAGGGGCAATGTATTTATCCATACAGGAATCTCATCAGCTTCATTTCACTGAAGCTGTTAAATTAAAGCTTCAGTCTTTTGGTAGGTAAGACTAAAAGGGCGGTTTTGCTGTCCTCCAGAACATGTTTACTTGGAAGTAAGCGGTGGGATTTACTAGTTTCTAAGTAAATGAGCTACTGCAGCCTGAATTGGCCAGGCTTTTACATCCAAGGGCTGAGATTTATTCGGACTGCAGAAATCTGAAAAGTCAATCCCCCCCCCCTTTCCCGCCCCACTGAAACCGAAAGAACCCTCGTGGTATTTCGAAGGGCTGCGCCCGGCGGCAGATTCTGCGGAATCCCGGGCGGCGGCGGGGCCAGAAGGAAACTGACCGCGAGTTACCTCCACTGCAGCAGCGGCGGCGGCGGCAAATCTTCCCGCGGGGAGCAGACAAAGCTCTGATCCGCCCGCCCTCCCTCCAGTCTCCGTGCAGACGCTGCCCGGCTCTACCCTCTGCGCGGCTGCATCCGCACGCACTGGGGCCCCGCCGGCCAGCGGGGGAGATCGGGGTCCCGGACAGGCCGGGCAACCACACAAGCACTCACCGCGAAGGATCCGCTCTACAGCCGGATGCCCCCAAACTGTAGTGACTCCGCTGGTGCTTTCCTCGAAGTCCCTGGGATCGGGGCAGTCTGGCGTAGCATCTTCAGCCGAGCGCCTGGAAGACTCCTGGATGGCATCGAGGCGGGGCTGGGGCTCCTTTGCGTCGATCTCTAGCCCCGATCATTGCCCTTTTGTCCCTAAGGCCGCTCGCCTCCTGCGTGATCCTCTTCCTCTCCCTCCCATCCCTTCTTTTGCCGTTTGGAAGCCGGCACCCGTTCCCAGGCATGCGAGATACCGGCTAATTCTGGTTTCGCGCAGGAGATTTGCAAACCTTGCAGGCTCTTGTGGCTGCTGGGTGCCGTTTGGAGCTAGCCAACAGCAGCACACAGGTGTCGGGGGGGGGGGGGCGGGGGGGGGAAGGCACCCTTTTCAAAGGGGCACCCAGGGGGGGGGGGGGGGGGGGCGATGCTGGTAAGTCACCTCTCCTGCCGAGCGAGTGAGCGCGGTAGAAAGAGACGGCCCTAGCCCCAGAGGCGTTTTTATAGCCGGGCAATTGCTTTGCGTGGGTGAGTGGAGGCCTGCAGAGAAAAAAGAGAGAGAAACACCTGGAAAGAAGTTGCTGAGCTTTACGCCGTTATATACGGGAGAACGAAGGGCTTCGAGAAATTGTTCTCACCCCTGCCCCCTTTCCCCGGTAGCATGTCACAACTGGGCGTTCTGGGACAATTCCCCCTACGGCATAAACAAGATCAGCAGCAGACAGCATTCTGTTGCTGGTCTAAAAGTTACCCTTCTCCGGAGAGGGAAGAACAAGGGAAAATCCAAGGTGAAATTGCTAAATTAGAATTCAGGAACAAGTATATAAGTGCTTACAGGAACCTGAGGTTCCTCATTTCACTGTAATTGATACGCAATACTCCACAAAGGATGAGATGGTTAGACAGTATTATCGATGCAACAAACATGGAGTTGAGCAAACTCCGGAGGACAGGAGGGCCTGGCGTGATGTGGTCCATGGGGTGGCGTTGGACTCAACTATGCGACTGAACAACAACACGTTGCATATCAATATACCTAATTCTCAACATGGCAAAATATGTTGATGCTTAAATCCATATGCTGGAGCTGTGAACAGGCAAGACAGATCTTTGTACAAACCCAAAACTAGCTCCAGGTTTGCAGAAAAACCTGAAATCTTTTTAAAGGGGTATTTTTAAAAACCCACTGGCCCATAGCCAGGATTTTTTTAATTTCAGGAGGCCTTTAAATAAGTTGGGGGCACCCCCACCCACCGCCAAGTGACCCACCCCCTGGGGGGAAAGCCAGCGGTATTCTCCCACCTCAGGCCAGGAAAGCCCAGACCCAGCACACTATAAGCCGCATGTGCTCCAGACATCGCCGCCACCCCCCTCTGGCCTGGCGGTCTGCACTCTGGACCAAAGTTCCCTCTAAGCTGTGGAGTCCTGTGAGCAAGTATTCTACTTTGTGAGCCACTGGCATTAAAGATGTGAGTGAGCAATTTGGCTACTGCATAAATTACGTTTGCTCTGGAGCCATCCTTCCTGAGCTAAGACAAAAATGTGTGAGCCAGAGGGTAAAAAACTGTGAGCTGGCTCACACCAACTCAGCTTAGAGGGAACACTGCTCTGGACACACACCGGGCCCTCAGCCCTGACAGCAGGAGCCACTACCTCCTCCTCCTCCCCACTCATACCAACACCACCAGCCCATCAGCCCCTGGTCAGCACTCGCCCGCACCCCAGCCCCGTGTCCACCTACTGGTGCCATCAGATCCCCCAGGCACTGGAGCCGGGCTCCCCACTCTGTTACCCTAAGTGGTTGGGGAGGTCTCCTGAGTTTGTTGGGGAATTAGCCAAGAAACCCAAACAATGTGAGTGGGGGTAATCAAGCAGGATCTCCACCTATGTTTATGGGGATTTTCCCCTCAGAACTCTCAAAATGAACAAGGCCGTGATTAATGAAATGGTTTTATTAAAGAAAATTAAAGAATAAAACCAAAAACTTACTAATTGAAAAGCATTCTATAAACACACACACAAATTCAGAAAATAAAGGTGGTAGCTTATAAAGACTGAGAGGGGAACTTATTTTACCTGGGACTATATTTACCTATCCAAAGAATCAGAACCAGGGACCCGAGGGAGAAGGATGAGAGAGACAAACCAGGTGTATCCAGCTCCATGTTGTGAGTGTACATTCAAACACACACACACAACAGCGAACAGGCTGAACGACAGAGAGAGAGAGACTCTACTGAACAGAATGTGGCTGGTTATACTCTTTTTGGGGCATGACGTGTTTGCTCCTAGAACAATGCTGTGATGGTGTGAGTGAAACAATGTTTGTGCAAGGAAGCATCACAACGTTCCCATGAATTGCAAGTGCAATCTAACATTTATGTGAAATGTCTATTGTGTTTGGTGACCTCTAATTGCCAGGACTGCAAATCCTGTTATGGGATTTAAATGGTTTTGGCTATATACTCACATAGGATAACCAGGTAAGGGAAGGCAAGGTTAGTTGGTTAGATTTACTGCCTTTTCTGAGAAATTAATCTTTGACATTTACAGATTTAAAGAGGGAAGAGAACTGCGAAAAAACAGACCTTTGCACCTTTAGGATCCATTTTTCAGACAGGCCTCTGGTCAATATTTGATGGCACACATTCTATGTGACTGTAGGACCTATTTTGATCACTTATTTGCAGACCAGGGAAGAGTCTTGAATGAGTGACCCTGTGAGATCCTAAGCGAGGGAAAGTTGTTTGTGACACCTGTTTATAGGTACCAAGGTCATCTTTCCAAGAGAGGAGGGGGTTGAGGCCTACCAATACTCCCTCTAAGCTGTGGAGTCCTGAGAGCAAAAATTCTACTTTCTGAGCTACCAGCATTAAAGCTGTGAGCAGGTGACTTGGCTACTCTATAAATCAGTTTGTTCTGGAGCCATCCTTCTTGTGCTAAGACAAAAATGTCTTTTACTTCTGCTGCCTTTCCTCCCCAAGTGTAGCACCACTGCCGAGCACAACAACGTAGGCTGGGTGGTGGAGCTGTTGGACCAAAAAGCCACGCAGCTTAGCTGTTTGAGCAGGAGAGGAGCTGCTGGCTGGGGACCTGGGCAAGTAAACGGATCTGTGACAAGGGGCCTAAGCTGGATGGGAAGTCAGGGGGGCAGGCCCACCAAAATAATAGAAGCAGCATATGTAGCTTTAAGAAATAAATGCCTTCAGTGGCTGCTGTCAGAATCACAAGTATTGCTAGCCTTCAAGCCTTGGTTTCTGTCAGTAATTGGCAGGAGGAGGGCCCTTTCCAGTTCTGTTTTGGCTTGTGGACAGACTCCTGCCTGCCAGTAACCCCTGGGCAACTTGCATGACTTACCCAGCCCAGGCTGCTCACTACTATTGAACTGCAGTTGCTGTATGAAAGCCAGTGTTGTGCAGTGTTTCCAGATTTAGACTAGGATCTGAGAGACCCAGGTTGGAATCACCACTCTACCATAGAAGCTCACCTTAGGCCAGTTATACATTCTTGGGCTAAGTTACCTTACAGGGTTGCTGTGAGGTTAAAATGGAGGAGAGGAGAATGATGTAAGCTGCTTTGGGTCCCCATTGTGGAGAAAGGCAGGATGTAACTAAAATAATGAATAGACCTGAAGATGAGGAACATATAAAAGGTAGGCTGGTTGGCAGAGGGTGGAAAGAAGCAGGGGAAAAGTTCTCTTGCTCATAAAGTGCTTTACAAAAAGTCATGAAAGATAATACATTCAGATTGGATGCTGATCTCAATAAGTGTTCAGGCTCAAATATGCTGTTAAGCTTTTAATGGATCCCAGGCGTCCTATCTGAATGTATTATCTTTCATGACTTTTTGTAAAGCACTTTATGAGCAAGAGAACTCTTGTACTACTCTAATATTTCCTGAGGAAGATCCAATTTTGAAACATTGTTATATAATCCGGAGACAACGTTGATGATGTATCTTTGCACTAGGATTTTCTTATGATTTGTAAGAATTTGTTTATTGTGTGGTAGTGCTTTTGACCATAATATACAGAAAGCATTTTCTTTGCAAGTCTTGTTGACTGCTTGATTTGTGGGTCAGACTCGCACAACTGTTTTCTTTATACTTGTTCTCTGATTAGGTTGTGATTGTCCACATTTGTCTTGCAACACAGGTTTAAAGACACTATGTATACAGTCCAATATCTTGTGCCTAGGCACACAATTCCAAAATAAAGTCCAACAGTTTAACTCTCACGTTGCCTGATAGAAGGCACACCTGTATCATAAACGTTCTGTTTTTACAAGGCACCGCCATATAATTAATGTTCTATTCTGACGGGGCCTGTTGACCTTCCTTCTTTCTCCCGTCTCTCAAAAGAGCTTCATCTGAGAAGTGACTGTGACCAGTCTGTGGCAACACTTTTTCTTTCAAACTTGAGATCAGTAGCCTGAAGCCTACAATTTTCTTTCCAAGTTCTATGGCATTCTTAAATCTTAAAATGGGCAACAGGCAATGCGAGACCCTGTGTGGCTCCAGATCACTGCTGAGTGGGACTTCCTGTGTTAATGAGCGGCCGCTCACATGCACAGCTTAGAGAGAACACTGGCTGGAATATGCTTCTATTTATTTATTTGTATTTACTTCATTTGTATTTCACCTTTCTCCTCAATGGGCACCCAAAGCAGCTCACATTATTCTCTGCTCCTCTGTTTTATCTTCATAGCAATCCCATGAGGTGCGTAAGGCTGAGAGTGTATGATTGACGGAGTCATTTCGTAGAAAAAGAGCTGCAGGAGCTCATTAGCATAACTTATTAGCATATGCCACACCCCCTGACATCACTGGACGTGTGCACCAGCCCCTCTGACAGGCAGAAGCACCTGGGATCCATTCTTCCCCCCCTCTCCCTTCCCTTCGCCTCCAAGTCGGGCGAAGGAAAAGGGGAGGGGGAGGATCTCAGGCGCTTCTGCCTGACAGAGGTGCTGGCGTGCCCACAGCCAGCCTGGGTGAATGATAGAATCATATTTATTTATTTATTTATTTATTTTATTAGATTTATACCCCGCCCTCCCCCGTAGGGCTCAGGGCGGCTTACATAGTATAAAACTTGCTCATAAAAACATCAAATACTTTAGTACAAAAATACAATATACAATTTAAAAACCCAATCATAGACTCATAGAGTGGAAAGGAACCGCCAGGGT
>NW_015167534.1:1099699-1130915 GCF_001447785.1 Gekko japonicus | reverse complement strand
AATTCACCAATACCCCACACACACCCCAGTGACCCCTGTTCCACGCCCAGAATATGATTTTAAAAAACCCTCCAGGATCACTGGGGGCCAAACTGGCCTGGAGAAAAATTGCTTCCTGGCCCCAAAGTGACGATCATCATTTCCCTGGGCGTGTAAGAAAGGGCCACAAGAACTAAGCACTGATGCAACCCTTCCTGCTCTACCTCTCATGATTTGCCTAAGTTCACACAATCAGCATTATTGATCCTTTTAAAGTTGAAAGCATGATATAAATGCAAAGGACTATTTGTAAGATTATCTGTAAGACACAAGACCAGGACGCATCTCACTTCTGGCAATCACTTGGAGAGACCCTATCACTCAGCTTCCATTGCCCCACACATACCTCACACTGGAATAAGAACATAATATCAGGCCATTCCACATTGCAATAAAGCCCCTACAACTGTATACAGAAATACTGAGATTCCCTACCATTTGCCACAACTAGCCCATCACACAACCAGGATCAAGACTCCTAAGTGGACCAACAGACAGGCATACACTCGTTTGAGAAACTGAGTATTACATTGCAACACCTCTGGAACATTACAGATCAGTAGAGGCAGCACTGCACAGTGGTCAGAGCTGCAGATTGATGTGGGGAGACCCAGGTTTGTATTCTCACTCTGCTGGCTGAGTGACCCCGGGCCAAATCTCCCCTTCTCTACCTAACCTACCCCACAGGGTTGTTGTGAGGATGAAATGGAGACTCATGGGCAGGGTCCCCAGCTTCCCTGGCAGGAACACTATGTTATGAAATCTCTCACAATTACGCAGCCATAGCAGGGAAGAGGGAAGGAGGCAAATACCTCCAGCGCCAGAGACTTGTAGAGGAAGAGTCAAACTTTGGGGACTCACCGGTGCAGCAGAGGGCCAAGGCAGCAGGAGGCAAGAAGCCTGGGCGAGCTGGGCTCCTCCATGCCTGGCAGAAGATGAGGTGCAGAGGCGAGAGGTGGGCAAGCAGAAGAGGCACTCAGACAGCCGCACAAGCTGTGTGCAAAAAAACTCCCACCGCCCCAAGTTACTTTTTTCCCACCATAGAGAACAATGGAGGGGATGGAGGCAACCTATTTGGGGGCCCATAGAATTGGACCCCCTGGTCCAATGTTCTTCAAACATGGTTGGTATCTTGGGGAGAGGCTCCAGCAGCTACCCTGTGAGTTTGGAGCCTCTTCCTCGAACGTCCTTCCCTCCAGCCCCCAGAATATACCCTATGTTTTCGCCATTGACTTCAAAGGCCCATAGGATACAATCAGGCCGAAATTGACATTCGGCCGGCCCTTTTTCAGGCCCACGTTCTAGCGCGGAGCCTGAAAAATGAGGGGGGCGGGGGCGGTTCTTTTTCAGGCACAGAGCCTGAAAAAGGCGGGGAGGGCAGCTCAGCAGTCCCCCTGTGGTTGCAGCGGCCGCCGGGCCATAACTTTTTAAAGAGCCCCTAAGGACAGCTGGGGGAGCCAGAATGACCTCTCGCACAAGAGGTGGAATTTGCCCCTAGGAGTCCAAGGCCACCACCCCGGGGCTCAGGGAGGCAAGGGAACATTCCCCCCCCCACGCGGGCATCGCAGCTGCCACCGAGAACAGCGACGGTGGCCATAACTTTTTAAAGAGCCCCTCCCCAGACCTGGGGGAGCCAGAATGACCTCTCGCATGTGACATCACGCTGCTCGGACCTCACACGTGAGAGGTGGAATTTGCCCCTACGAGTCCAAGGCCACCACCCCGGGGCTCAGGGAGGCAAGGGAACATTTTGCCCCACCCCTCCCCTTGTGCAGGCATCGCCGCTGCTGCTAAGAACAGTGATGGCAGCCATAACTTTTTTAAGAGCCCCTCCTGAGAGCTGTGGGAGCCAGAATGACCTCTCGTGTGTGATGTCCGAGTGGCAACAAGGGAACGTCTCGCTCCGCCCCTCCCCCCACACAGGCATCACAGCTGCTGCCGAGAACAGTGGCGGCAGCCATAACTTTTTAAAGAAATCCTATTTAGAGCCGGGGGAGCCAGAATGACCTCTCGCATGTGATGTTGGAGCGGCAACCCCGCTCGGACATCACACGCGAGAGGTGGAATTTGCCCCTACGAGTCCAAGGCCACCACCTCGAGGCTCAGGGAGGCGGGGAATGTTTCCCCCCCCCCATGTCCCAATTGATGGCAGGTGGGAGCAGGTGGCGGGGCTTATGTGCCCTCCCCCTGGGCTCCTGACTGGCAGAGCAGTGCTCCGGTGCGCTCCGGCAGGAACCGAGGCCTGATTGGCCCAATGTCACCCAGCAAGCCTCCATGGCAGAGTGGGGATTCCGACCGAGTGTCCCAGATCCTAGTCTGATACTCTAACCACTACACCACACTGGGTCTCCTTATCCTGCATTGCTTTCTGTTTTATATTTTCCCACCTTTTCTCACTTTTTATACACCAAATTATCACACAGATACTTTTTTTTTATAGTCTTCATTGCAACCTTCTACAATCTTTGCCAAAAGTTTAAGGAACAAAAGATGATTTGTGGCTGCATTTTGATGTGTATGATTAGGTCTTAAATGGGTCCAACGTCAGAAAGAGACAAGGATCAATTGTTAACTTGTATTTAGGTAATTCATTTGCATCTACCACAGGGGGTGGTTCTAGGTATTTTGCCACTCCAGGTAAAGGTATGCTTCCTGCTTCCTGGGTCCATGCCATCACCAGGCAAGGCAGTACAAGTCTGGGAGAAAACAATGTCCTTGCTGTTCACATGACCCTTCCCGTTGGTGGCTTGGCTGGGGAATTGTTAGGCCCTTTTCTCACTGTTCCTGTATGTGGCCAAGAAGAAGGCAGCTTGGTCCAAGGAGGTATGAATCCAGTAGCTTGTCCAAGGTCATCCGCTGAGTTCCTTGTCTGAGCAGGGATTAGAAGCTGCATTTCAACAGGGTACCCACTAGGTTGGATCCATTGAACGGGGGGGTGGGGGTTAGCATGAGATATTATCATCGTCATCCCCATCATCACCCAACGGTGATCATCATCATCATCACCATTTTATTCCACCTTTCTTGCTGAGACTCAAGGCAGATTATAAGCATGATTAAAAAGAAACCGCCAGACAGTGAGTAAAGAGATTACAAAATATGACAACAACTTTTGTATCTTAACAGCAAAGATTCCCAGTATGGGGACAAAATGCTGTTGGGCTTGGACTGCAGAATGGAGCAAAATAAACAAGAGCAACACAAGCAAACATATCTGTGGCGATTTCATGTTTATTTGTGTGTGTGTCTTTAAAAGTTTGGTTTGCATGGATGTATGACAGACTAGGGTGCTGGAAGCAGGCAAGTGGTATGATTGGTGAGTGACAGAGAGGGGGAGGGGTTTTGGAATGGATGCTGTGTGGATGATTTGTATGTCTGTGAGGAGTGACAGTTAGAGATGACAGGGAATGCAGAGTGTGGAAGTTCAGTAAAACAGTTAGAGTTAAGTCTTGTTCTGGGGGAGTCAGCAGAGAGTGCTGTGTAAAAGCAGTTAATATGAGTTTTGTTCTGTGTGATATCTGAGAGAGAGCGCAGCATATATCTTCAATAAGGAATCTTTAAAGTTCTGAAAGCAGTTAAATTTACAAAGAGATTAAACTGTGTGGTTGCCTAAGTAAGAGATTCCTGTCAGCACTAAAACTGACAGTGTGTGTGATACAGTTGACAAATATAGTTACAAGAACCTTATTCCCAGCCAGTTACATAATATCCAACCTTTAGTTTTGTTCCTCTTCAAATAAATCCTTTTTATTTAAGTTTATCCCAGAAGCCTGATCCATTATTCCTCTGGAAACACATAGTTCCTCGAAAGGCAAGACCCTGGGTCACAATACCAAAACCAGAAACAGAAAGTATAAAGGTTTGGAAAGCCTAAAATATTCCTGGTGGCAGCCAGATACCCATAGGAAAATAAAACATAAGAACCCTTTTAAAGGGAAACCAGACCTCCCCAGATAAGAGGTCGTCACAATATCCGTTTAAAGCAGCAAGATAATCAGAGGAAAAACTTTATTCTTAGTAAAAGTTACACCATAGCTTTGCTTCCCCCCCACCCCACCCCAAGATTCTGGCCCATTATCTCTCAGCAAAGGATGTTTTAATATTTTCCTCTATCCCAGTGCATATGGACACCCTTACTACCTGTGGATAAAATCTGCTTTCAGATGTTTACAATATCAAATTTGATAAGAACACAAAAAATTGCAATTGCATCTTGGTTTAGACACACCACTAATGTGTGAACCACTGTTGCAAAATAATGTTTCAAAGGTTTTCTGATCTAATTAACTTTCTTGAGAAGAGGTAAAAGCTGGACTCAGTTTGAATTAATGTGGATACCTTTAATTAACCAACTGGAAATTAGTGTTTAGAATTGGTTGACTGCAACTTCTAATGATGTACATATATGGGGGGAGGGTTGTATGTAAAGTTGTTTGCTTTCCCTTTTTGTTTTGTTTTTCTATTTCTAATTATAAGCATTTGATAATAAAAAGCAAAAGGTATTTTAATCGGTGACTGAATAATAATGCAAACACATATTGATAAGGCGGCTACAAGCATGGACGGCTTCAAAAGGGAATTAAATAAGCATATGGAGCAGAGGACCATCAGTGGCTATTAGCCACAAGGTATAGATAGGGACTCTGGGGCAAGTGATGCTCTGTCATCTTGGTGCTTGGGGGGGTCAACAGTGGGAGGGCTTCTAATGTCCTGGCCCCACTGGTGGACCTCCTGATGGCACTGGTATTTCTGGCCACTGTGTGATACAGAGTGTTGGACTGGATGGGCCTTGGCCTGATCCAACATTGGCATCTCTTATGTTCTTATGATTATATGATTGGCTGATCAATTATCTATATTTGCCTTTAAAAGAAATCATGGATATTGATTACTTAGCTTGGTTAAACTCTATCCACATTCCAATGTAGGACTCAAGATAGTGCTTGGGATATTACAAGTTAGTTACATAATAAACTTTGGACAAGTTTCATTTGTAGTCATATATGATCGTGATGTTGTACGCATGAGACGCAACCATCTGTTCCAGAGAGGATGAAGAAGATTAGGAAGCAGGTACTGACGATTTTCATCCTGGCCATCCCACTGTCTTAATGTATTGCTGTGTTTCAGAGGGAGACTTCACTGCAGTCCCCACATTATGTAACTGTAGTATTAGGAATAGGAACCTACTGGAATATTGCAGGTAGGGTCCATTTCTCTCTGTACACAATTGTGATCTAGGTATATCTGCATGTATTCCCAGAGGAATAATTTTTGATCTCCTAGATAAAAGGAAGATTTCATGTTTTGGGACCATTCCTGTTGATGTTATCTTAAGGATTTGGTTATGGGAAGAGAAACGGTAAGAGAGGCAGATTCAGGTGGGGAGCCATGTTGGTCTGAAGCAGCAGAAGACAGTTCGAGTCCAGTAGCGCCTTTAAGACCACACAGTTTTATTCAAAGTATAAGCTTTCATGTGCTTGCACATCTTCACATTCAGAAGAAGTGTGCGTGCCCATGAAAGCTTATAACTTGAATAAAACTTTGTTGTTCTTAAAGGTGCCACTGGACTCCAACTTTGTTCTGTAAGGAAGACAAATATATATATACACAAGCGGGAACCCACAAGGACTTGCAGAAGGCATTTCTTCCCCCTCCCCCACTATTTCCTCTTTCCATTTCCTGGTTTCTGGATGTTTGAACTAGCCCTTTTTCTTTCATTAGCAAGCTCAATTAGTATGGTCATTGCAAGCAGTCATTAGAATTTTGGTGCTCAAACCGGGATAAAGGGAGATCGCGCTACTCGTGAACTTCCTGATATGGTTGCCATTTTGTGTGGATAGAGTATTTTCTGTGGATAGAGCAATGTGTGTATTTTCCAGCTTTGGTTCATGCAGACACATAACCTTATAAAATCTGGAGATCTGAGGGTACAAATGCTGTAAAATACACACAGTGCTATATTCAAAATCAAGTCCAGGTGTATCAGGAGAATTGCAAGTTGTGCGATTCTCATTATAAATGGTTTGACTGTCAAAACGGCAACAAGTGAAAAGGGCTACTGAAGTATTAAACGTGTGTATGGGTCATATTGCTACAGACCACAGGTGAGGGCTCACATGAATGAATTGACTGCAATTTTAACCAAAAACTAAACTCTCCCTGTTTGTATCAGGAGACAATTAGATGAGATTTCCATGATGTTTGGTTTTCTGTTTGGAGGGATTTCGTTCTCTCTTTTTGTATGGAGAAGCATTTAATCACATGAACTGTCTATAATGAGACACTGCTTGGCCACCTGTCAGTAGGATGCTGATGGCACTGTAGGACTGGGGTAATTAATTAATTAAAGATACCAACTATGTCAACATTCAGAGTGAAAGATCAACAAAGAGCCAGAATAAGGAAATCCAGTTTGCATTATTGAAAATATTCACCTTCACATTATTGATAACTGACACATTGACTAATAATCCATAAAAATTTCCCCAGCCCGAACACTGGCTGTTCAGAGTCCTTCATTAGGAAGTGGTATTTATTTTTTTATTTTATTTATTTTTCATATTTATAGCCCCTCCTTTCCGCAAGCAGGCTTAGGGCAGGTAATGACATAACAGCAATACAATAAATACAATTAAAATATTAAAACACAATAACAAGCATTAAGATTGGTGGTCACAGCCCAAGGACAGAAATTGGCTGGTTACAAGACGTTCTCTGGCCCTTTGGTGCAGATGAATATAGCCAGCTATTGCTAGATGGGAGACAGGGAGGCCATACATGGACACCCGCCACCTCAGCCGAAGGCCTGGTGGAGCAGGTCCGTCTTACAGCCCCTGCAGAACTGAAAAAGGTCACACAGGGCCCTGATCTCAATTCGAGAGCATCTTCCAGCAGGCAGGGGCCAGGGTCGAAAAAGCCCTGGCCCTGGTTGAGGCAAGACAGACATCTTTTGGGCCAGGGGCCACCAGGAGATGTTGATCCATACAGCGTAGTGCTCTCCAGAGAGTATATGGGAAGAGGAAGTCCCTGGTACACCTGAGGTCTCACAGTAATTCATAAATATACACAGGAGCACCCTGCACAATTGTTTTAGTGCACTGGCATAAATCTGCACAAGGTGAACAGCTGGATTATTGGCAACCATTCACCTCTAGTCTATTATTCCCTTTTTGCAAAGCATCTCTGAAGACCTTTAGTCCCATAAAAGAATCTTTGCCTGCCATTCCCTTCGCATACTGGTTGTTTCAGCATTCCCTCCAGTATAACTGACCTTTAAAATGTTCATTTTCTTTTTTCTTTTCTTTTTAAAGCCCTAATGGGTTTTGTGCAGAGCCACATTGAGCTACAGAGTCATACACTGCCAAGACCTGCTGTAGGAGGATGAGATTTGGGGAGGCATATTAGAAACAAGAAATAAGAGATTGACCTGTACTCCATCTTTTGCATATACAGTATTTCCCCACCCTCATCATCCTTTATATTAAGACACAAAGGTGTCATAGCCCGGTCCAGGGTTTAGAGTACTAGAAGAATTGTTCCCTCATGCCCTCCTTGGTACTGTGTAAGCTTCAGCTCTGAATGTTGACGTGGAAGGCTTTGCCCTCATGCACCAAACAAGGAGGAAGTAGTCAAGAGGCAGAAGGCAGTGAAGGAGAGGGTTGGGAGGACAGGAAGAAGCCACATTAGGAGGAGCAGGCAGTAACAGATGATATTTGCACTTATGAGCATCACCGTTCTACTGATGGCAACAGCTGGCTAATTGTCTCTGTAAGAGCCTGTTTCAGTTTGCAGCTTTCTCTGTTTGAGAAGAGGGGCAGTCAACCAACAAGAAAGGCCACATTTCCTTATGTTCCTAGTGAGCCTGTGCAGCAGAGGGGGAGCCTTGCTGTTGCTTCTTTTTAGTTTATCGGCTGAACAGAGCATCAGCACTTCTTGAGGGAGAAAATACACACAAGCCATTCCAAACTAGAAGGGCACTAATGATACTTTGTCTTTTCCAAAGATTAATCTTGTAATAACTAAATGGGAGAGAAAAAATACCAGTCTGCTAATGCAGGTGCAAAGCAGAAAGAAGCCTTTTCTCTGACTTTGGGGGTTGGGGGGGGGGGCCTGTCCATTTATCACTGCACATTTCAGGGGAAGAGCAGAGGGTAAGTGAAAAATCAACTTATTACTCAAGTAATGGTTATCTCCTGTCTAAATATCTTCATGTGCACTGAGGAAACTGAAGAGAAAGTTGACAGATAAAGCTGGTAACAGCCACTTTTGCATGTGGAGGCACTCTTTAAACATTTTCCTTAAAACATTGTAAATAGTATTTTTAATCTTATGGTGAGCTGTGGCCAGAGCTAAGAAGCAATCACTGGGAATTCAGTATGGGAGTGATTTTAACAAACATTTGGTACTAGTTACCAGGGCTCTTTTTGTAGAAAAAACCCAGCAGGAACTCATTAGTATAATAGGCCACACCCAACAGCATAAACTCATTAGCATATTAGGCTACACCCCTGACAGCACAGCTCATTAGCATATTAGGCCACACACCCCATGTTACCAGAAGTGTGCTCATCCAGCCACAACCACCTTTTGCTTGTTATTCTGTTTACCTTGCTTGTTGTCAAAACCCAGGGCTTTTTTTGCATGTTAGACCACACACCCCCAATGTAGCCAATCCTAATGAGTTTCTGCTGTTGGGTGTGGCCTATTATGCTAATGAGTTCCTGCTGGGTGTTGTTACCATGTGTGTTTGTATTTGCATTTTTGTCTGTACTGTGCTCATGGAGTATTGATCAAATGTTTATGTATCTGTGCCTTGGAGGACTCAGGGATTTGTTGTTTGTGTAGCTTTGCCTTGCATCTCATGCTTGCCTATGAATAGGCAAGACCTGTGCTGCCTGCTGCTTCTACAGACCATGTGCTTCCCTGGAGTTTCTCCCATAAGGCCTCGGGACAACGGAGGCCCAACGCCATTACACCCAACTGAGACCCTTGGAGAACAACAGCCTTCCCACCATTGTTGATCTGTGGGAACCCATGCACCTCGCTCTGCTATCTGGTTTGGGCATCAAAAGACAGTACTGTTTATTGCTCTGAGGACCAGGCTCATCTCTACTCCAAAGGTTGCCAATGGAAACGGAGGCTCACACCTCACCACATGGCCTCGCTTTGATGTAGGATAGAATATCCTCATATTGCCCACTGCCCCTCATTAGGACGTCACCCCTTAGTGGACCTATAGCCTTAGAATAGAGGACGGATCCCAGGGTTTATGGCAGGTAAGGCCATGCCCAGAACAGAGATGTTAAAAAGAGTAACGCGGCTTTGTTTCACTCTCTCTTGTCCCAGCTTCTGCTTCTTCCCCTTAGCGCACTAAGGTGCTGCAGGTGACTCTCTAAGTTCCCCGGAGTCGCGACCAGGGAACGCGCACGTGGCTTAGCTGGACTAGCCTTTGTGTGTTCAGAGCTCACCAGTTGACACGTTAGGTGCCCTTCTTTCCTAAGAGGAGGTTTCTTCTCAGCGGACCTCAGATAAGTATTAACCGCATACCTGTGAAGTCATTCCCCTTATTTGATGCTTTTGTTATTTTACATGCTTTAATTGTTTCTATATGCTATTGTAACTAAGGAGCTTGTGTGAATCGTGTATGCATCTGCTTTTGTATGTCTGAAGAAACTGCTTTAGTAAAAAGGCAACATTTATTCATAAACCTAGTGTGTTGTCTGACTTCCTTGGGAAATAGCGAGCTTTCAGACGCCAATCTGACCTCTGGATACACGGGTTAGAACTCACGCACCGCCCACCCTCTGTAAGCAGAGTTGACCTGGGCTCCCAGAACCATATTTGGACCGATTCGGGTAACAGTGTGGCCAAAACGGGAGCCAGCCGAAACTCCGTTCCTGTGTGTTCCTGCCCAAAAATAGCCCTGCTAGTTACAATCCTTCCATTTCTTCATTATATAATTTTAAGGCATATGCTCAATTATGTTTTCATGCTTTTCTCTGCAGTCATGCTGCTGGAAATTTTATTGTCTCAATTTTATTTAAAACCTTGCCGATCATCGATAATCCCACCATTTATCAGTGAGTTTGTACAATGAACATTCTTATGTTATAGCAACAAAACCCCACTCTGGTACCTTCTTTCTGAGCTTGTTTGTTTGTTTGTAAAGCACATTCATTTTGTTGTTCATTCCCTTCTGTAACTCTGTCTAGGTAACTAGTCAGTAGGGTTGCCAGCTCCGGGTGGGGAAATACCTGGAGATTTGAGGGGTGGAGCTTGAGGAGGGCAGGGCTTGGGGAGGGGAGGGACTTCAGTGGGGTATCATGCCACAGAGCCCACCTTCCAAAGTGCCCATTTTCTCCAGGTGACCTGATCTCTGTTGCCTAGAGATCAGATGTAATTCCAGGAGATCTCCAGCTGCCACCTAGAGGTTGGCAGCCCTACCAGTCAAATGTTATTAACTCTTGTACAGCATGAAATTAATGTCAGGTCACTGGTGGTGGCAGGCATTTCTGTTCTCTGCAGCTGGATCAGCAGTATCTTCAGCGCATGCTGATACTCCACTCTTCTGACTACCTTTAGATTTGGCTTCTTTAGGCTGTTGCATCTGCCAGCAGACATAATAAAAAGGCCATTGTCCATGTGAAATTATCATTATTGTTTAACTACAGTGACATTATTACTATGTTTAGCTCCTAGAATATTTTTTACCGCATGTGTTTATTAAGAAAGCAGTGATCCGGGGAACAGCTTTTAAGTGCTCAAGGAATACAGCCCTTTATGGCAACCCCAAACAACAAAAAAAAACTTTGGGTGACATTTTTACCCTTAGATATCTCGGGAATTTGGTTTGGGGTGGGAATAGACCCCCATGTGCAATATGTGTAAGTCTTTTAGAGGAAGATTTAAAGAATGTATGAAACAATCTAAATATATATGTTGCTCCTGGCACTGGAGGTGCCCTAGACTTGTGGTGCCTTTGGATCTTAATCCGCATTGATGAGTGAGTTTGCCTTGGATGTATGTTGACAGTGGGGTTAGTGTACGTAATCTTTGTCGATCAGCTGTACTACTTACCAGGAAACCTAATACTGCCTAATCTAGTCAAAAAATTTGCTAATCATGATCCAACCTGAGATATGCAATGTAAGTAAATATCAGAAATCCTCTGGAAGAACAAGGTTATTTCCAGTTTTGAAGAACAGGCAGAAAGAAGCCTTTGGATCTGGCAGTTAGGCTGCGGTCACACCGGCAAGGTAATTGCGCTTTGTTCCCGCTTTAATTTAATTGGGAACATTTTTCTTCGGGTTGGGCTGAGTAGATGCAGCCGCCCCCTCTCTTCCACCACCCGCTCGCCTGCCAGCTCCTAAGAAAAATCCTTCCCCCGCCTGCCTCCAGCAAGTCACCTCTTGCTGCCCGACCAGCCAAGAGGGCTGCTGCACTCAGCTCGCCTTCTCAGGGATGAGTGCTTGTTTGCTCAAGTGCTCAAAGCCGGAAGGTTTTAAAAAAAAATTGCACAAAGAGCGAAATGTGGCTGTCCAGATGGGCAAACTCGTGCATTCAAAGCGCAAGTGCCAGGAAAATACTTGATTTTCCCCGGGGGCAGGAAAACCCAGAACCATTGCGGGAGTGAGCCTGCTTCGGCACAGGAGGCGGTTTGGCACATGTGAATGGAAAATTTAAATGCAAGAGGGAACAGCGGCGAACCCCGATCAAAAGGACCATGTGACCGCACCCTTATTCTGGTGCCTCCCTGACTGGCTTCAACTTCCCAGGCGGTGGGAGAATGAAAGGCTGTGGCAGTGAAGGGACAGAGTGACTCAGCATCAGCGAGTTGTGCATTTGCTCCACATTTTTTCAACACTGAGGAAAAGGTACAGCTCAAGACCATATTCAGATATCCCAGGGCAATGCCATACTGACTGCAAAGTCACCCCTGAACGGCCATAAATCTATGCAGAAGGTACCATAAAACCCGAAGATCACAGAAGATGAAAGCAGCATGCAGTGTAGAGGCTACCATAAAATCCGATTATCAAAGAAAGTGAAAGCAGCATGCAATGCAGAGGGGAATTTCTGTTCCAACGTGGGTTTGGTAAAACAACGGAAGGAAAAGTCAAAGCAGAGTCTCCCACATAGAAACAGCTTGCCTTTCCCCCCCCCCCCATTGGTAGAAACACCATCCACCTTGCACACCTTGCAAGGAGCAGAGGCAAATGCTTTGGTTGTATTTGCTGGCAAGCAGTGAGGGGCTAGAGGCAGACTTCGTCCCTCTGGCAATAGGCAACAAACCATCCTATGGGGGTTGTTATACAATTTCACGTAATTAACAAAGTTCCTAGGGTGGATTGAGACAAAGGCGAAGGCTTCTCCCCACACCACTCATGCACATACACTAGACCTAGCAAGCTGCAAGAGATCAATTACGAGAAAGGATCGGACCATTTCTCTGTGTGAGAAAGAACTGCTGGTTCGGGATCTGAGCCCTCTCAATGAACTTTCATCTAAAAGCACTGAGCAGATGCACCGTTTTCCCCCACCAATAGCTTTTAGTTCTGACAGAGAAGGAAAGACAGGCTGTTTGTGTGTAAAGAAAGTGAGGGGTGGGAAGGTCTGATTGAACAAAAATGAAATTCAGGAGTGAAGGGAGCTAAATCCATCCCCATCTTAATGGATGAGGGAGTTGGGAATGGGAACTCGATTCCCGCTTAAACCAGTGTAAATATCTATGACTTTCAGTTCCTAATATGACTAGCTTTAATTCTGACATTATAGCTTTGATAAAGTGTATAATGAAATAAAAGCTTTCTTCAAAAAATGGAATAAAAAAGGTAAAGGTTCCCTTGCTCGAAAGCCAGTCGAATCCAACTCTAGGGTTGTGGTGCTCATCTCTGTTTCAAAGAGAAAGAGCCAGCACTGTCCGAAGACATTTCTGTGGTCATGTGGCCAGCATGACTAAACACCAAGGCGCACGAAAAAATATTTGTTTATGTCAAAGAAATTACGGGATATGATGTTGTTAAAACTCCAGAAACAGTATTGTTAGACCTTTGGAGAGACAACGCAGTTCTTAAATTACGCCAAGAATTAATTTCCACATTGCTATCAGCAGCAGAGACCATAATTGCAGCAAGCTGGAAATATGTTAACCCCATTTCCTGTGGACGATGGTTTACTAAAATCTGGGAACTTTTGACGATGGACAAAATTGCAGATTCCATAAAGAGGACAGATGGTCATCAACTTACCTCAAATTTGCTGGCTAAATGGACCCCGTTTTTGGACTACATGCATAATAATCAATCTACAGTAACCAATTATATGCCATCATCTCATAAAGAAATACTTACCTGTTTATAAATTTAGTATATGAAACATCCAATCAGATGTTTGTTAATCAGTTTATGAGGGTTACCACCAAGTTTGTTTAATCTATTTGTTTGGTTTAATGTTTTATTGTTTATTGTTCATAAATATATAAAAATTCAATAAAAATTTATTTAAAAAAACGAACACCAAGGCACATTTTAAATTAGATCAATGGCAATGAACACTGAATAAATGTATGTGAGCCAAAAAGAAACCGAGAATCAGCTTCCAAGTTCTTCGAAGGCCAGAAGGTTATGGAGGTTTAAACCTTCCAGATCTGACTTTATATTATAAGGCGTGTAATGTAGCAAATGTGTTCAGAGCAGATATCACAAATTCAAAAAAAAAAATATTGGTTGCAAATAGAATAATATTTTTCTTATCCGGATTCTTTACTCAAGACTTATTGGACAACTAATAATAGACAAGATACAATTAAACAGAATAATTTTCTGGAATCATCCTTAGAAATTTGGGTTGATACTAGGAAAAACCTGTTCAATGGAATTTCACCATTTTCTCCATTTACCAACCAGGATTGGTTCCTTCCAGGGAAACAGAATAAAAGTTTTCAGAAATGAGGACAGCCAAAATTACTTCGATTGTACAAAGTAAAAATCTAGAAAGAAAAAAACTGGA
This sequence comes from Gekko japonicus, assembly GCF_001447785.1. Classification (NCBI taxonomy): domain Eukaryota; kingdom Metazoa; phylum Chordata; class Lepidosauria; order Squamata; family Gekkonidae; genus Gekko; species Gekko japonicus. The sequence continues at coordinate 1,116,866 of NW_015167534.1, read as the reverse complement.
ATAAATATGAGGCAATAAAATTAATTGATATACTTACCTCCAATTAAAACACATGGTAGAATCTCCTCAATCAGTTGAGACACTTTCCAGGCCTTTGATGGATTTTTAACTTCTTTTAAAAAATACAGATTCCATATGAAAAAGTCTCGCTTCACAGGTTCAGATAGAGAGTAAAGATATTACAAATTTTCAATCTCGATGGAGAATAGATTGTCAAAATAATTTAGAAGAGAATGATTGGCAGCGGAATTGGAACTCTCCCAGCTCTCACTCTGCTGTTTTTAATATAAAATTCCAGGTATTTAAAATACAAACAAGATGGTATCTTACACCAAGTCAGCTACATAAAATAAACAGAAATTGCATTCCAAATAGTTACATAAGAACATAAGAGAAGCCAATGTTAGATCAGGACAGGGGTCATTTCCTGTGGGAGCGCACAGGAGCGGAGCTCCGGCAGCAAGGAGCCCAGGGGGCAGGCACATGCAACAAGCCCTGCCCCCTGCTCCCAGCAGCCAGGCCACGAGGAGCAAGAAGCGGGCAGGTAAGTTGCGGTGGGGCCAGGACACTAGAAGCCCTCCCACTGTTGCCCCTCCCAGCACCAAGAACACAGAGCATCACTTGCCCCAGAGTCCCTATCTATATCTTGTGGCTAATAGCCACTGATGGACCTCTGCTCCATATGTTTATCTAATTCCCTTTTGAAGCCGTCCATGCTTGTAGCCACCGCCACCTCCTATGGCAGTGAATTCCATGTTTTAATCACTCTTTGGGTGAAGAAGTACTTCTTTTTATCTGTTTTAACCCGACCACTCAGCAATTTCATTGAGTGCCCACGAGTTCTTGTATTGTGAGAAAGGGAGAAAAGTACCTCTTTCTCTATCTGCTGTATCCCATGCATAATCTTATAAACTTTGATCATGTCACCCCTCAGCCGTTGTTTCTCCAAGCTAAAGAGCCCCAAGCGCTTTAACTTTTCTTCATAGGGAAAGTGTTCCAACCCTTTTATCATTCTAGTTGCCCTTTTCTGCACTTTTCCCAAAGCTATAATATCCTTTTTAAGATGTGGTGACCAGAACTGTACACAGAATTCCAAATGAGGTTGCACCATTGATTTATATAGGGGTATTATGATATTGACTGATCTGTTTTCAATACCCTTCCTAATAATCCCCAGCATAGCATTGGCCTTTTTTATTGCAGTCACACACTGTCTCGACATTTTCAGTGAGTTATCTACTACAACTCCAAGATCTCTCTCTTGGTCCATCTCTGCCAGTTTGGACCCCATCAATGTGTATTTATATTTAGGATTTTTGGCTCCAATGTGCATCACCTTGCACTTGGCCACATTGAACCCCATTTGCCACATTGATGCCCACTTGCCCATCCTTGACAGATCCCTTTGGAGTGCCTCACAATCCTCACTGGTTTTCACCACCCTGAACAAATTCATATCATCCGCAAATTTAGCCACTTCACTGCTTACTCCCAACTCCAAATCATTAATGAACAAGTTAAAAAGCATCGGACCAAGTACTGATCCCTGTGGTACCCCACTGCTTACCACCGTCCACTGAGAAAATTGCCCATTTATACTCACCCTCTGTTTTCTATTAATTAGCCAGTTTTTGATCCACAAAAGGACTTGTCCTTTTATCCCATAATTTTTGAGCTTACTTAGGAGCCTTTGATGAGGAACTTTCTCAAAAGCTTTCTGGAAGTCAAGGTAAACAATATCTATTGGGTCCCCCTTGTCCACATGTTTGTTCACTCCCTCAAAGAACACTAACAGGGTAGTGAGACAGAACCCATGCTGAGTCCCTTACAGAACCCATGCTGAGTCTGCCTCAATAGATTTTGTTCATCACTGTGCCTACTAATTCTTTCCTTAATAATGGTTTCCACCAATTTACCCGGTATCAACGTCAGACTGACTGGCCTGTAATTTCCCGGATCTCCTCTGGAACCCTTTTTAAAGATGGGAGTGACATTAGTTACCTTCCAGTCTTCAGGAATGGAGGCAGATTTTACAGAAAGATTACATATTTTTGTCAGGAGGTCCACAAGTTCACATTTGAGTTCTTTCAGAACTCTTGGATGTATGCCATCCGGGCCTGGTGATTTATCAGTTTTTAAGTAGTCTATCAGTCGTAGGAATTCCTCTCTCGTCACCTCAGTCTAACTCAGGTCTTTCAACACCCCTCCCGAAATCAGCAGTTCTGGCGTGGGCAAGCACTTCTCATCTTCCACAGTGAAGACAGAGGCAAAAAAATGCATTTAGCTTCTCAGCCATTTCTCTATCATCCTTCAGTACTCCTTTTACCCCTTGGTCATCCAAGGGCCCCACTGCCTCCCTGGCTGGTTTCCTGCTTCTAATGTATTTGAAGAAAGTTTTATTGTTGGTCTTGACGTTTTTCGCTATATGCTCCTCATATTCCCTTTTTGCCTGCCTGATGACAGACTTGCATTTTATTTGCCACAACCTGTGTTCCCTTTTATCAGCCTCACTGAGACTAGCTTTCCACCACTTAAAGGAATCCTTCCATTACTTTGTTTGTTAACTATGCAGGCTTTTTTCTATACCTATTTGTGCCTTTCCTAACCTGTGGTATATATTTTTTCTGAGCTTCTAGGACTGTAGTTTTAAATAGTCTCCAAGCTTCACCGATGGTTTTGACCCTTTCTACTTTTTCTTTCAGTTTCCTCCTCACATGTCCTCTCATATCAGAGAAGTTACCCCGGCCCTTTTAAAGTTAAAAGTGTTTTTTGTTTTCTTTACAAAAATTGTAAAGGAAGGCAGATTTTATCCATTGTTGGTGGACTTGTGAATTAATACAATTGTACTGGAAAGATATTGTGCAACAAATTAAATAACAAATCATGATTTACCTTTAGTACCAGAACTTTTTCAACTTGATTTTTGGAAGCAACCTTTAAAGGATAAGAGCAAATGAAATTAATATCAATAATGTTAGCTATAGCCAGAATTACATTGGCAGCTATGTGGAAAGATACGAAAATACTAAGATTGAACAAAGGAAAGCTCAACTTTGGGACTACTTTATCATGAGTAAAAAGAATTAATTATATAAAAGTAAATAATTCCATCACTAGATTTGTTGAAGTATGGTTTCCTGTAGTTCAATATATAACTGAAAAAGATATACTTCCAAAAATGCATTGTATCACTATATGTTATGTATTTAACAGGTATCTGGTTTATTTGTAGATAATCAATAGATATGAACATGTTATTTTGGTGACTGTGTAGAGGTTATATGTTATTTTGTATGTTTATGTGCCCAACAATACGAACCCAGCTCTGTTTTTGTTTTGTTTTGTTTGCACAGCCTTAATATTAAACCCTGCACCAAGTCTTTGACTGACAGATTCTGGTGACTATACTTTTGGCTCCTAGCCATTGCCGCGCCCTTGAACAACCAGAGAAACTGGCTCCTGCCTTCGGCCTCTGCTTCCTCCTGTCAGTCAGATCTGATCTGTCTTGGTTCCAAGGTGATGCCTGCGTTCACTGCAACAGGCATACCATATGAACTGTAGCAAATGTTCACCAAATGGATGTTCAGATGTTTGATGATGGCTATAAAGACTTTTTAAAAAATGACCTTTGTACAGTATCAGCGGGTATAGATTCAGGTGGGTAGTTGTGTTGGTCTGAAGTGATGGAACAAAGTTTGAGCCCAGTGATACCTTTAAGATCAACAAAGTTTAATTGTGGGTATAAGCTTTTGTGTGCATGCACATTTATTCAGATACATACAACACTGGGTATATTCCTGACCAATGGCTGGAAAGCAGATCATCTGTCTAAATTCTGCAGTCTGGCTTGTACAGGATTCTGCCTAGCAACATATTGCCCTCTGCTGCCCCCTGGTGGATGACCAAAACAGAAACATGTACCACTTTCCATGTCTTGCAGTTTCAGCGGTTCTCAACCTGTGGGTCGCGACCCCTTTGGGGGACGAATGACCCTTTCACAGCGTTCGCCTAAGACCATCGAAAAACACAAATTTTCAATGGTCTTAGGATAGGGCTCCCAAGTCTCACCAAATCGCAGCGGGGGATCGTATACTGCATATCAGATATTTACATTACGATTCATAACAGTAGCAAAATTACAGTTATGAAGTAGCAACAAAAATAATTTTATGGTTGGGGGTCACCACAACATGAGGAACTGTATTAAAGGGTCGCGGCATTAGGAAGGTGGAGAACCACTGAGTTAGATGGTACAGAGTAAATTTGTGGGAAAGCATGTGTTTAAGTAATGTTCTAAAAGAAGAATTAAAAGAGGGGAAATCCTTAGAACAGGATATGATATACAGGTTGCCACACCAAGATTGGAGAAAGATAATTATTCAGCAAGACACATATCACTAGTGATGGTTCTTATAACAATTGCTGGTCCCTGTTTTATTGAGCAAGACCTTGGCAGATTTTTTTGGAACTAATTGCAGGGTGCTGAGTCAATGCTCTTCTCTGCCCTTCAGCCTTTGACATTGGTGGAAAGCTGCTAATTGCAAATCCTGCTCCTTATCAACAGGAACAGCAGGCTGCTGAAGAATTCTAGGAAATCGCATTGAACGGTGGATTATTATTCTTAACCCCTTCAGTTCGAGGATAAAATGCAAAGAAGGCATCATGAAGGACCAAACTGGGGCTGCCTGCTGTTTTCCAATTGAAGCTCCCGGAAACTGAACACGAGCTTCATTTTTTCTAGGGTCAAAGTAAATTGTTCCATGAAAGATGAAATAATGGTTTGTTTTTTAATTTACATTTTTTTAAAAAATGTTCTGTATCCTTTGTTCCAGAAATATTTTTGTTGAATATTTTACCTGAAAACTGTAAAAAAAAATTACTCTTATCTTATACTGCATTTGACTACAACTGCTAGAATAATTTATGCTAAATATTGGAGAAGAGCAGAAACACCTTGGAGAGAAGAAATTTTAAGAAAATTTTTGGAAATGGCGGAAATGGACAAATTAACTCTAACTTTGAAAGTACAACCAGAAACCACATTTGAAAATACATTGTTAAGATTTTATAAGTGGTAGGAAGATTACAATAAGTAAATTATACAGACATTTAAAACTTGTTAAGGATATATAAAGTACAATTTAGATATATTTGCAAGTGATATACATAATGATATAAGGTGAAATATATAAATGTCTGAGAAATTAGGCATGAGTTTGTTAAAGAAGAAATTGTAAGAATAATTTCCCCTCTTTTATATTTGTTATGTCTTTAAAATAAAATGTGGCAAAAAAATTATTTTTTAAAAAACACAAGCCACATGACGGCCTAGGATAGGAACTCAGTCCCTAGTAAATATACTCCTTCTCCCACTCCATAAAAGACTTACAGCTTTGTAGTAGACAGAAATCCATTAGATAAAGACCTCACTTTTATAGAAAATACTTGTGACAGTCACTTGTAGAATATCTGCCTGGCTGTCATTCAGCAGTTAAAGCTGCACAGGGCTCTTAATAGCATACTTGTACACACAAACACAAAGAGAGAGAGAGAGAAGCTGCAGATCTTACTTTAAATTGTATTTGAAGTTTGAATTCACACAAGTGTCTTTTTTAGTATAAAGGTCCGTTCCTTCAGACCGATTACTGCATGTCTCAACTGCAGAACAAGTTGAATTCTGTATAGGGGTTTTTTTAAAAAAAAAGGCTTACTGAATTTAGTCTTGTTCCAAACATTTCATTTGACCAGGGATACCCCTTCTACTTCTTAGCAGCACTAGCCCCATTCAGTATTATACTGTTATATTCTCCATGCCTTTGTAATGGAAGAGGATGCTTTATGACCAGGTCACAAACCTTCCTCTCAATGGATATCTGAGATTTTGTTTTTTTTCAGCATGTTAGGATAAATGTTTGTGGAAGCATTGGACACCTAGAACAGCCAGCTTCTGAAAGAAAAACGCACAGTGACAAAGGAAAATAAAAATGTATGCTGCAATGACCCTTTATAACTGCAAACCCATAGACACTTTCCTGGGAGTAAGGTCCATTACATAATATGGCACTTCTGAGAAGAACTGCTTAGGCTTGCTCCCTATGTTGCCACAAAACTAATGGTTAGTTTTGCAGCAACAGACTGATATTGTTGCCCTTCTGAAATAGAAGAAAGGTAACTAAAATGATGAAGCATTTCAGCTTTTACAATGAGTAAAAGTGTTACTTGTCATGTGTGTCTATGACAGACAATAATACTTACTGTGACAGCTGTGATTACTGGTGGGGTGGAGAAAACATTTTTTTGAGTAATATAATATTGTGACGCAAGTGCAGTGAAAATGTGGTTTCCCAAGAAGAGATATGCTGGATGTGGGAAAGTCATCTGGATCCTCTTAAGAAGAAGAAGAAGAAGAAGAAGAGATTGGATTTATACCCCGCCCTTCACTCAGAGTCTCAGAGCGGCTTATAAACTCCTTTCCCTTCCCCTCCCCACAACAGACACCCTGTGAGGTGGGTGGGGCTGAGAGAACTCTGACACAAACTGCTCTTTTCCAAGGACAGCTGTGCCAGAGCTTGTGACTGACCCAAGGTCACATCAGCAGGTGCAAGTGGAGGAGTGGGGAATCAAACCTGGTTCTCCCAGATTAGAGTCCACCCACTTAACCACTACACCACTCCCCAAATATATGGGGAGGGGGAGGCAAAGCCTGTTGGCCTGTGATCTTACCATCCACAAGACTTGGGGACCAGTTTGAATGTGATGTGAGAGCGGTTGTAGCATAGTAGTTAGAGCATCAGACTAGGACCTGGGACAACCAGGTTTGATTCCCTGCTCTGCCATGGAAGCTTGCTGTGTGACTCTGGGCCTAGCATAATCTCTCAGATTAACAGACCTCACACAGTTGTTATGAGGATAAGATGGAGGATGTGAGAAGGATAAGCCACTTTGCATCCCTGTTAGGTAGAAACACAATATATAAATATATATTTAAAAGTATATTATCTGAGCAGTATGAGAGCTGCTTCCTTGTGACTGGATCTTTGGCAGTCTTGTAAGTCCTGTCAGGATAAACTCATAGTGAGGGAAGCTAGTATGGTTTTTCACACCAATGTCACTAGGAAAGATAGCATTGGGATGTGAACATCCCATGTAGCTCCTCATAACACATGCCATTGGACAGGGTATCTGGTGTCATGGAAGCAGCATCCAGGCTGTGCAGGAAACATATGAATTGGACTGTGTAATTGTAGTTAGAGATGCTTGGAAAACACCATTGAATAGAGAAACAGTTTCAAACTAGTCTTGTCAATTTCAAGAGGGCCCCCCTTTTGCCTGCATTCCTTCTTGTTCCCTTCCCATTTTCTTGCACAGAGCTTGCAAAATCCCCCCCCCCCACCTTGCTTGGATTTGTTGTGACTGTGCTTTAAGATCAGTCTTTTTAAGCTTGCAGTGCCACAGTGGCACTGGGTTCTACTGGGCATTATGTACACTGAACTGGTTCTGCTGGGCTTGAAGAAATATCCCTCCCTTTAGTTCGTGCCACAGGGATTCTCTGGTTTGACATTAGTCCTCTTTTACTTGTATTGTCACAGTGGCACTGGGTTCTGCTAGGCATTCTGTACATTGCACTGGTTCTGCTGAGCATGCAACCCCCCATAGAATCTTAGAATCACAGACTTGGAAGGGGCCATACAGCCCATCTATCCCAACCCCCTGCTCAATGCAGGATCAGCCTACAGCATCCCTGACAACTGTCTGTCCAGCCGCTGCTTAAAGACTCCCAGTAAGGGGGAGCTCACCACCTCCCTAGACAGCTGATTCCACTGTTGCAGAACTCTTACCGTAAAAAAGATTTTCCAAATATCCAGTCGGCACCTTCCCGACCTTAATTTAAACCCATTATTGCAATTCCTAGCCTCTGCTGTCAACAGGAACAGCTCCCTGCCCTCCTCTAAGTGACAGCCCTTCAAATACATAAAGAGAGCAAGCATGACCCCCTCAACCTCCTCTGCTCCAGACTAAACATTCACAAGTCTCTCAGCCTTTCCTCATAGGACTTGGTCTCCAGACCCCCGATCATCCACTTTGCTCTCCTCTGCACCTGTTCCATCCTGTCCCCATCCTTTTTAAAGTGAGGCCTCCAGAACTGCACACAACACTCCAGGTGTACAGAAGGACTCTGACATCTTGTAATTTGGATGTTAGGCTTCTGTTGATATACCCCAAGATTGCATTAGCCTTTTTTGCTGCTGTATCACACTGGCTGCTTATGTTTAACTTAACACACTGCCACTCAAAAGTGTATCGCCCATCCAGTATGCATGTTTCTCATTTTTGTTACCCAGATATAGAACTTGGCACTTATCCTTGTTAAATTGCATCTTGTTCACATCTGCCACATTTTCCAGTGTGTTCAGATCTCGTTGAATTCTATCTCTACTGGTGTGTTTGCTGCTCCTCCCAATTTGGTGTCATCTGCAAATTTGCTTTGAGTGTGATTCTGTGCTAGACATCAGTCCTGTTGAGCTGTCATTGCCACAATGGCACTAGTTCTGCTGGGCATTCTTTGATTGCATTGGTACTGAGCTGACATGGTACTTAGGAGTATGGCATTGTATACTGTTGTTTTAATTTGGTTTTAAATATGTTGTAGTTTATATTGTTGTTACCTGCCCTGAGCCCATTCGTGGGGAGAGGAGGATACAAATCCAAATAAATAAATAAATAAAATACTGCTGGGCACTCTGTACATTGCACTGGTTCTGCTGGGCTTGCAAAAATGCCCCCCTTCGGTTTCTGCTACAAAGATTCTCTGGGACTTTGATTCTGTTTTGCTGGGCTTCTATTGCCCTTGCTTTTTTGCTGTCTTCCCCTCAACTGGAAACAATGGGGGATGGGGTCCCTTCTTTGGGGGGCCATAACTCAGACCCCATAAATCCAATCCTCACCAAATTTGAAGGGCATGTAGAGAAGAGTCAGCCAGAGATCCCCGGTGAGTTTGGTTTCTCTAACATGCCGGGGATGTTCTACCGTATCATGAACCTCATGAACTTAACTGGTTCATTTGGTAGCTAAAAGTTTGTGATGGTTCGTGGTTCGTGAACCAGGCATGCCATGAACCACTAACCAAACCACATTTTCCTGGTACGTGCCCATCCCTAGTATGAACAGACAGCTGCAGTTGCTATGGTTATATGAATTCAGTCCACATTCTGTGGACATGTAAACTATCCATGGCCTTTGAGGCGTCTGTATTTCTTTTCTTCTTTAAATAAGGAAAAAATATTAAAATTGTTAAAGTAGCATTATACAAAGAACAATTGTAATACCTTGCCTAATTTATACAAATACAGAGAGGGAAAATGACGCACCAAAAACACTGATATGAATTGCTACATAGTATTACAGCAACCTGAATAGGCTTTTTTTAAAGTTGTAAAAGGAAATTTAAAAATAGTTGGAATACACGTGGGTGGCCCATCAGACTCCGGGGGGGGGGGGATCCCATCTCCCGCATCTGTGAGCCTGACATCGTTCCAGGCCCCAGCACTCACCTTGGAGGTAGCTGCAGCGGCAGCAGTATCTGGGAGCCTCTCCGAGCCCAGAGCATCTCCCGGCATCATCTACGGCAACAGCTAGGCCCCCACTGGCTCCCAGCATCACCCACTACAGCATCACCGGGTATCAGCAACGTTCAGTTTCCCTGGTGCATCTTTCCTCTGCTTGAACAATGCCACTTCCAGTGACCCTTTTCTTCACATTGTCAGCAGACACTTGTCACTTGGCCTGAGGGTTCTTTGGGAAACTGGTGCTGCTTTTTCCCCCCCAACCCCCCCTGCTTCCTAGTGGGCCTTTTCTAACTGCTCAGCCACCACTGTGACATGTTGCTCCTGGAAGGCTGCTAATGTTGTGAATACCATTAAGCAAACACTTATTTATGCTTCCATACTGTGTACTCCATGCACAATCCTGTCCATATAGTCTAAAATGGTGTGTTCTTTAGCATGCAGACTATGAAGTTCCCCCATTAATTCATTGATAAACTGGATTTTCACACAAGATTCCTTCATGGCCTGCCTCTGAATATAAGTCCTCAGTGCATTGCCAGCTTCACATTTGGTTGGGCAGGATCTGCTTCATTTAAATTTTCTCTTGGGCTGGAAGGAACAGGGAAATCTCTATCAAATAGCCTTCTTAGAACACATAAATAAACACACAGAGAACCAACCCAAGTACTCAGATGTGCCACAGCACCACCTGCTGGTAAGGATGGTTATATAATCATTACTACATGTTCATTGATGTTGTGGCCAAAGATCTTGGAAAAGAGATAAGTAACTTATCCACTTGAACCCTGGTGTTACAGAATCTGAAAGTATTTTGAGAACTTCACCCTAAACCTTCTAAGGTGTTTGATTAGTCAATTTGTGGCAGGCTTAGAGAGACATAGGATTAAAGAAATAGTTAGGTCTTGCAAAGAAAATGCAAATTAAGAGGTAAGGGGAAAGTTTTTTCTTCTTAGCTTCATGCTAAATAATTCTGAACTTCCCAGTATTTGTTCTTTTTTTCTTCTTCTTCTTTTTTTATAAAGAATGTTTTAGTGCAATGCAGTGGAGGAAACAAAAGAAGATGAACATGTCCTGTCAGTCTCTGCCAGTTTGGACCCCATCAACATGTATTTATAGTTAGGATTTTTGGCCCCAATGTGCATCACTTTGCACTTGGCCACATTGAACCCCATTTGCCACGTTGATGCCCACTCGCCCATCCTTGATAGATCCCTTTGGAGTGCCTCACAATCCTCCCTGGTTTTCACCACCCTGAACAATTTTGTGCCATCCGTAAATTTAGCCACTTCACTGCTTACTCCCAACTCCAAATCATTAATAAGTTAAAAAACATTGGACCAAGTCCCGATCCTTGTGGTACCCCACTGCTTACCACCCTCCACTGAGAAAATTTCCCATTTATACTCACTCTGTTTCCTATTTATTAGCCAGTTTTTGATCCATAAGAGGACTTGTCCTTTTATCCCATGACTATTGAGCTTACTTAGGAGCCTTCATTGAGGAACTTTATCTAAAGCTTTCTGGATGTCAAGGTAAACAACATCTGTTGGGTCCCCCTTGTCCACATGTTTGTTCACTCCCTCAAAGAACACTAACAGATTAGTGAGACAAGATCTTCCCTTACAGAACCCATGCTGAGTCTGCCTCAATAGTTTTTGGTCATCAATGTGCCTACTAATTCTTTCCTTAATAACAGTTTCCACCAACTTACCCGGTATTGACGTCCAACTTTGGTTTTGCTGATGTGAGGATTTTAATACTGTGAGTCATGATAGGTGCCAGTACATTCTTACATTGAAACTGATGTGTTCTACTTATCCTTTGCCAGCTATATTTTATCATTCCATAAAATCTAGATTAAACATTGCACAGTTATAAAATTGGTTACACAGAAGGCTGGAAAACTCTTGTTGTTGACACTTTATCAGACTTTGGAATATTCATAAATATCCCTTAACATTACAGTTGTTGTTGTTCAGTCACACAGTCGAGTCCGACTCTTCGTGACCCCATGGACCAGCTCCCATCAGTACATTACAGTAGCTCAGCTATTAAAGTAAATACTTCACAGAGAAAGGCTAGTCAGTGTAGTGTAGTGTAGTGGTTAGAGTGTCAGACTAGGATCTGGGATCCCCAGGTTCAAATCCCCACTCTGACATGGAAGTTTGCTGGTTGGTCTTGGGCCAGTCACATTGTCTAAGCCTAACCCATCTCACAGAGTGTTCTGTGGATAAAATGAAGGAGAGAAGAATGACATAAGCCACTTTGGGTCACCATTGGAAAGAAAGCAGAGTATAAAGGAAGTAAAATTTTAAAAATATGGTTTCCCAATAGAAAAAGGGCATCTGCTTTGCTCGTTGCAATTGCAGTTATCTACAACTCCTAGAAACAATGTAGCACCTGTTCCTTGATCAGATGAGCAGTGGCCACGTGGTCAGTTGAAGGGAATTTCAAAACATGCAAGGGAAAGGATGGTTTTGTTGAGATATGTGGGAGATGCTACAGCTTCTATCCGCTTTGTGTGCATAGTAGCTGAATTACAGAGCTGAATCAGAGTTAGGGTCAGTCCTGAAAGCTTCTTCTCAGTGTGAGGGGCTAAGCTCCATGAGCGTGCTGCATACGTAAAGTTTCAGTGAATGGCATTGTGAGTGTCAAGGGCCATGAAAGCCTAGGGAGTGGATGTTTGCCCACATTCTCACCTCTGAACTTTGCTGCAATAACCAGAGGCCAGCAGGTGCAGCAGTAGCTGTCTTTAATCCACAGACCAGCTCAGATTGCAAAGAGACTCTTCCAGCCCAAACATAAGAACTTGTGTAGCTTTCTCTTTCTGTCTCACACATGCCTCTTTTATCTGCTAGCTCTACCCTTGGGCTGAGATTGCCCTCTCCTGTGACAACCCCACCCATCTTCCCAGAGGGCAGGGCTCCAAGCTCACACCTGAGAATCCTTGCCAGCCTTGGTCTGCCTGATTCCTGGGTGCTTGTTAGCTTTGCCCTGCTCAAGAGCCTGGCTTAACCCTTTAGGTTCTTTTTTCCTGGTTGACCCATCAGCCACTCCCCTGTCACAGGCATCAGAGCCTCAGAGGAAAGGGGCTGTATCTCAGTGGTATCTCCACCTCTGACTTATTTTTTGAGGGGGAGGGGGTGTTATGCAGTGGCAGCTAAGGTAGAAAAGCACCTCCTCCTGTGCCATGTTTTCTGGGTTCCAAGGGTCTGGAAAGTAGTTCCATAGCTGATTACACGGTTGCCAGCTCTAGGTTGGGAAATACCTGTAGATTTGAGGGGTAGAGACTGGGGAGGGCAGGATTTGGGGTGGGGAGGGACCTCAGTAGGGTATAATGCCATAGAATCCACTGCCCAAAGCAGCCATTGTCTCCAGGAGAACTGATCTTGGTCATCTGGACATCAGTTTTAATAGCTGGAGATCTCCAGGTGCCATCTGGAGGTCGGCTTATGTTAATTTGGGGCTATGCAGTCACAGCTAAGGTAGAAAAGCACCTCCTCCTGTGCCACATTTTCTGAGTTCCAAGGGTCTGGAAAGTGGTTCCATAGCCAATTACTCAGCGGTAGACCTTCCCTTTTGCATAACAAAGTATCAGGTTCAACCTCCAGTTAAAAGGACTGGGTAGAAGATGATGTGAAAGACCTCCACCTGAGATCTGGAGAGCCACTGCCGGTTAGAGTAGACAATATTGGCTTTGATAGACCAATGGTCTTGACTCATCTTAATGTGTTACCTGATAAGGGAATTATTATTATTTTGGTAGGTTCAATCAAAGGAGTCTAAATAAGTAAAACTGAGTTAAGTAGAAGTAAAGTCTTTATTCAGTTGGCCATGGCCAAGGGAAGTATCTATCCCTACAAAGTTCAAGACACTGACCCTGTTCCTTTGTCCAGGCTGAACACATAGCAAGCTTTACATCAAATGAATATATTAACACACACCAATAGCATCAGGCCACCACAGATCTTGCAGAGGCTATCATCCAATCCTGGCAAAGTTCTTTGTCCTCCTTTTGGCATAAGTACCATGCATAACTCTTACTGTCCTTTCTCAAGTTACTTTTAAGAATATAACTACCTTATCTGCATGCTACATTTGTAGTATAGTTGCTGAGCATGACAGATAATAGAAAGGCAGTAAGTGAGTAAAATAAGCTCTGTCCGTTTAAGGCAGAGAGGTATGCAGAGCAGGTGTCTCTGTAAGATAAGAATTAAAGTTAGCAAAGCAAGTCCAGCTTTCTCTGGGCCATCTCTCTCTAGGTCAGAGAGGGGGAGGGGGGTGTTATTGTCAGTTTTATTGCTCCTTACAAATAATGGCTGCACTGCAGCTCAAAACTATATTTCCAATAGTTTCCCCATCACAACATGATCCTAGAGCATTGGTGAAGCTCAAGAGACATGATATGAGCCTGGATGAGAAAATACTGTCATATGAGCCATTCTGAGTTGTCTTTTTACACATTACTTTTTTAGGAATGTATTTTTTATATACAAGGAGAGAAAAATCTCTCCAAGGTTGTAAGTTGGAAATATAACACAGTAAGTTGGCACAATAGACACTAACAGGACATTTTCAGAGGGAGGTGGAAAATTGAGATAGGGAGAAAACTGTTGCAAAACGGGAGAGATTAAAAGATGTCACGTGTTCCCAGAAAATGATCAGATGAAGATTATTTGTTGTTGTTCATAGCTGCATGGTTGGGAGCCAAAGGAGTCTCTATAGGGGAAATGAAAGAATCCACACAAGTATAACATCTCTCTTACAATATGACACCTGTTGAACTTGTTGGGTAAGCTTATACATAAACATGTATTCTTTTTCTTACCTTGGAAGTCCTGAACTATCTGGGGCTTGGGGAGCCAAAGGCCAATTTGCATCCTTATAAACGGCCCTGGACCTTATCATCAGAGGCCCTGCTCCCTGAGCCTCCCCCTCAGAAATTAGGTGGATAGCCACTATTCTGTTGTGGTGCCTTGCCTGTGGTATGCTCCCATCACTTCTAGTTGTGTTTTATATAAGCATGCCTCTTTTTACCCTTCAACTGTATCTCCTGGGTTAGTTAAATTATTGCTGCTGATTGTTATTAGGAAATTTACAATTGGGGGCCCACGGGACTGGCAAGAGGAATCCCATCTCCCCTCCTCCAATTGCCAAGTTCATTTCCCCCCCTAATCTACAAAACTACGGGGTCGGGGTAATGGGAGAACCTAAAATAAAGAGTAACAAGGATCCATAATACAGACATATAAAGTTATTGATATGTCTATGTTATCATAGTAGTAGAACATGAAGATTACTAATGCAAAAATGTCAAGCAAGCAAGCACAATCTCTTTGACTAAGGTGTGAATATCATAAAATTGAAGTTATGCATTAAAATAAACAACAGGCTATCAGAGTTAATCTATTTTGCAATTTCCTTTCCTCTTATTAAAGTCCAAATTAATTTTTAGTTCTGCTTCAGGGTTATAGGGTTTTGCCAGACTCTTTGAGGTAGTATCGCAGCCGTCTTCTTCGTCTTCTTCGTCTTCTTCGACTTCTTCGTCTTCTTCGTCTTCTTCGTCGTCGTTCTCCTCCACTTTCTCAGGTCTATCTTCCACTTTCTGTTGTTGCTTCAGGAACATCTGCTTTATTTCTTTCTCACTGAAATTTCTTTGAGTTCCTTTTGCAACATATCCAGCTTGACGTTAAGGTTGGTCATCTGGTCCAGTAGAGGGCGCAAAGCTACAGCAGTCAGTTTGGGAAAGTCTGTGGTTACTTCTGATCTGGTGACCGGCAATGCTGTGCTGGCAGTTCATATTATAAGTTTTGCTTTTGACGCCATTTTTTCTCTCACTGCGTCATTGTTTATACAAGAGGAAAGTTTAAAAGTTCTCTGTAAATCTGGGATTTATCACTTTCTTGCTGGTCCACCACACACTTCATTGCAATCCACTTCCTTCGAGCGGACCTTTCAGCCTCCCGCTTTAAACTCAGTCATTTTGGGATCCGGCATTCCCCTCCCCCTGCCGCTTATTTGGGGCTTTGGGGCGGCTTTACTAGTAACGATTTATTGATTGTTTGCTGGATCATGGCTTCACTCACGTTTGTACTTGCGTTCGTTTGGTATGTAGAGAGGATCGTTTCTCAGGATCCTTATACGCTCTGTCCAGTGTGCGCCTCTTGACTCTGTGCCGCGGGGGCCTATCAGGGCAAAAAGGTGCTTCAATCTTTTAGCTTCCGCCTTGGGAGAGGCACCTCTTGTGCCCCAGGCTGAGACCCCCCTACAAGGGGTCTGGGGGGTCCAATATCAACTCAGACCCCCCCATTGGTATGTTTGCGGGGCGCTCACATCAGAGCTGTGATGGACCATGTTGTGTATTGACTTGTATGAACATACTGCTATGCGAATTACCTGATAGAGATGCAATGTTAAGCTTCGCCCTGGGCTAGGATCCTAATGTAACCAATAGGAGCCCTAGCCCAGAATATGTCTGCCAATCAGCTTGCAGAGCGGGATCGCTCCTGATTGGACGTTATTCCGTCAACCTCATAGGTTGTTTTACTGTACAGTGGGTGTGGCTACATTAGCCGGGAACGTTTAAATACGGAGCAGCCAGTGTATATTTTGACTTCTGATGAGTTCTGGCTGGCGATTGTTGTACCGTGTTGGAGAAGTAACTGAGCTGAAGAATAAACCGCATTCTTGCTGAAATCACTCTCCGACTTCTTTGTTAAGTTCACGACTTAACAATTGGCGACGAGGATGGGATCCTAGTGCGGGTAGGCAGCCCCGCTAGTACAGACCCCACGACGGACAACAGCGAGATCGCAGAGGCAGGCCAGCCGCAAGCAGCACCAGATCTGGTGACTCCGCTTGTGCGCATAAGGATGGCCGCGAACAGCCAGAGGTTCGAAGCGTTCGAGCCAACTACCGAAGACTGGGACGCTTACCTGTCAAGGTTTGAGTTCCATCTTGTGGCAAATGACATCTCGACGGAGGAGAAGAAGAAGGCGACCCTTCTCAGCTCGTGTGGGAAGAATGTCTTCGACATCGCCCGGTCACTGGTGGCACCAGCTGACATCAAAGCTGTATCCTTTAAAGACTTAACGGATAAGCTGAAATCACATTTCTCTCCACAGCCATCGGAGATAGCCTGCAGGCACGCTTTCTACAAGCGGGGCCAAAATCCGAACGAATCCATAGCTGAGTATGTGGCAGCTCTACGCAAGGCAGCAAGGCCTTGCAATTTCGCGAATGTGGAGGAGGCCCTCCGTGATCGACTCGTCTGTGGTCTGAGGGACGAGCGGCTACAGCAACGCCTGTTCGCGAGAACTACACTGACGTGGGCCATCGCATATTCAGAGGCTGTCACCGCGGAAGCTGCTGACAGATCAACCAGGGAAGTGAGGCAACGGGTCGCCACAGCAGATCAACGCGTCCACCAGCAGAGGGCCAGCGACGCAAGCGGTGACTCCGATGACGACGTCTGCGCAGTGAAGGCGGGAGCGGTCAAGCGGACCCAACGGAAACCTGCAGAGGGTGCAGCATGCGTGGGTTGTGGCGGGAAACATCGGCGCGAGCGTTGCTGGGCGAGAGACCTCGACTGCCGGACGTGC
>NW_015167534.1:1099177-1099326 GCF_001447785.1 Gekko japonicus | reverse complement strand
TCTGGCAGGGAGGGATACTTTTACAGTCGAATTCAAGGGAAAATGTGCAGTGCTCTCATGTTTAGTAGCTGAGGGAAACCGTACCAACTTGCTCGGGTTGGACTGGTTTGGGCCCCTGGGTATTGCTGTTGTTGGAGTCAATAATGTTG
>NW_015167534.1:1097826-1097933 GCF_001447785.1 Gekko japonicus | reverse complement strand
GGATGTTTGTTATGGGGGAACAGGGTGATAGTACCTCTACGCTGGCGCGAAAAAGTGCTGAAATCACTGCACGAGGGCCATCCCGGAATGGTCCATATGAAGGCTCT
>NW_015167534.1:1052007-1097445 GCF_001447785.1 Gekko japonicus | reverse complement strand
AACGGGCAGGCAGAACGTATGGTCCGCACGACCAAAGATGCGCTTGCCAAGTTGACATCCGGGGACTGGGGAGTTAAGTTAGCGTCTTTTCTCCTGCGCCAGCACGTTACTCCGTGCTCAGCTACAGGCCGCAGCCCAGCCGAATTGCTGATGGGGCGGCGCCTAACGTCGTTGTTGGACAGGCTGCATCCTGACTTAAACGATCTGAGGCCCCAGCAGCAGAGTGTTTCCACCAAGGTCCGCACATACGAATGCGGAGATACTGTGTTTGCCAGGAATTATGCAGGGGGACATTTGTGGCTACCAGCCACCGTTACAGAGATTGTGGGGTCACGCATGTACGTGGTGCAGCTTGTGGATGGGCGCAAGTGGAGACGGCATGTTGACCAGTTGAGGCAGCGGTGGGCAACTGGCCGCCCCACCTTGCAGCCGACTGAATTTCCTGACCCCGAGGACCATCCCATACCTCCACCAGAGGTGAGTACTGCCAGGCATGCTGAGCCCAGTACTATCCCTGAGGGAGGGCAGACCCCTACTCTCGGACCCAATGCAAGGGATGGAAGCGAAGCTGACCCACTCGAGAGTGAGTCAAGCAGAGTGCCCCCAACTCAAAGGTGCCCTGAGCCTCCTCTGCCGCGGAGGTCTCAGAGAATACGCAGAGCGCCACCCTACCTAAGTGATTTCGAATGTTCGTAATTGTTTTTGCTTAGGGGGGAGGGATTTGTTGTGTATTGACTTGTATGAACATACTGCTATGCGAATTACCTGATAGAGATGCAATGTTAAGCTTCGCCCTGGGCTAGGATCCTAATGTAACCAATAGGAGCCCTAGCCCAGAATATGTCTGCCAATCAGCTTGCAGAGCGGGATCGCTCCTGATTGGACGTTATTCCGTCAACCTCATAGGTTGTTTTACTGTACAGTGGGTGTGGCTACATTAGCCGGGAACGTTTAAATACGGAGCAGCCAGTGTATATTTTGACTTCTGATGAGTTCTGGCTGGCGATTGTTGTACCGTGTTGGAGAAGTAACTGAGCTGAAGAATAAACCGCATTCTTGCTGAAATCACTCTCCAACTTCTTTGTTAAGTTCACGACTTAACAGACCACACCCGCTCTGTGAGTTGCCAAAACCGGAACCCCCAATTGCCAAGTTCAGAGCAGCTCCAGGTCCCACCTCTGAGTCTGGCTGTAGCAGTGGCAGTGTCTGGAAGCCACTCTGGCTGCCAATGGGCTCCTGGCATCAGCTACCGCTGGGTCTAGAGTGGCTCCCAGCATCTGCTGCCGCTGGGCATGGAGCAGCTCCTAGCAACCAAGAGCAGTCCCAAATAGCCTCACGGCCAGGCCAGAGCAGCTCCCAATAGCCACCATCACCAGAATCATGGTAAGTGCATTGTCTGCATGTGCACATACAACACTTTTTTATGGGTGGGGATTTAAACCCCACATTGTATTTTTTCAAAGATTTTAGATTTTTCTACAAGCCTGGGGGCTCCCCCAAGTTTGCATGAAAATGTGTTTAGTGTCAGTGTGCCCTCTGCAGATATCTGCAGATGGGGCCACATGTCACTATTAGATATATAGATATCTGTTTATATTCCCTTGTAGGTCTGTGTACTCTGTTACGCCAACTGCTTTATCTACAGCATATGGCTACCTATATTTTTAGCGTGAGGTCTGGTCAGCTATACCAAGGTTGTGTCTACCAATAGAGACCCAGTAATGGAGACCACACGGGTGTTTTTCCAAAACAAATAATCTTTTTACTAAGCAATTTCAATATCACACATACAAAAACATCAGTCTCTCGTTTCACATACACTCAAGGTTCCTTTAGAATTACAGAAATAGAAATAAAATAGTTTCTTAGTTACTTGGAGGTAGGTAGGTATATTTCGGTTTATGCTCACCTGTTTCCAGAAGTCTTGTCTGTTGCAATAAGAATTGGGGATTCAAAGTATATCTTGGGAGGGGGCTTCTAAGCCCACCACCAGAACCAGTCGGCAAATGTGGACCTTCTTGGCTGCGCACACCAAGGGATCAACTAAAGACAAAAGGGTTTTAGCAGGCTTGGCAGAAGGGGAGTTAGAGCAGGTGGGGGGGGGGGTAGTGACTAGCAAAAAACTGTAATGCATGGTCTCTGTGTTTTATAGTTAAATCTCCAGGTGGGTGGCACCTTATCCCAAAGTCATCTGGGATTTTTTGTGAAAACCAGGAAAAATCATGGATATATTCGGGGTAGTTCCACAAAAATAGCAGAGGCGGGAGCACATAGCTCCTGCTTCTCAGCTGTTTGGTGGGCTTCTAGTGCAGTCCCTTTAAAGTTTAAAGGAACTGCAGAAGCCAGACCAAGGATCAGCTGGGCTACAGGACAGCTTTGGGCTGGCTTCTCATGCAGCCTCATTGAAATGAGCCATAGGAAAACAGAGCACTTGCACCTGGATCAGCTTTTGGCCCGCCCATAACTCAGCTGAGCCCACAGAGACTGCTCCCTGCAGGTCAGCTATTTGTCAGGCTGTCTTCTACAGTCCCTTTAAACACCCTGTTTTTAAAGGGAATGCAGTAGAAAGCCCCCAAAAAACCATTGCTCCTGCCTCTCAGCTGTTTGGTGGGCTTCTAGTGCAGTCCCTTTAAAGTTTAAAGGAACTGCAGAAGCCAGACCAAGGATCAGCTGGGCTACAGGACAGCTTTGGGCTGGCTTCTCATGCAGCCTCATTGAAATGAGCCATAGGAAAACAGAGCACTTGCACCTGGATCAGCTTTTGGCCCGCCCATAACTCAGCTGAGCCCACAGAGACTGCTCCCTGCAGGTCAGCTATTTGTCAGGCTGTCTTCTACAGTCCCTTTAAACACCCTGTTTTTAAAGGGAATGCAGTAGAAAGCCCCCAAAAAACAGCTGACAATCTGCTCCACCTGTCAGCTATTTTTTGCAGCTTTGCCACTACTTCCTTCTCAGGTTTATTGGACCAGGGAGGGGGGATCAGGATTCCCAAAAAAAAAAAAAAAAAGGATCCAAAAACAATACTGGGTCCAATACATCTGAACCGAAAAATACTGGGGGGGGGGATTGCAAACCCCTAGTGATGACATAGAATCTGACCTATGAAGCTACCATTTCCTCCAGGGGAACTCAGTTCTGTAGTAAGGTGTAATTCTGGGAGAACATCAGACCACACTTGGAAGTTGGTATTTTTAGATATAGTAGTGGCTGTAAACAAAACAGCCTGCTGGGATATGTTGTATGGTAGGACAGGAAATAGGAAGGAGAAGGGAGGACAATTGGCAGAGTTTGGTGTGGCTTATTGAATGATGTAGCTGTTGTTATGCATATTGAGGTTCCACAATAAACCTTATTTTGATCTTAAATTGTACTTAGTTGCATGATACAACACCTATCAATGGCAATGGGACTAATTTGAAAACAGGAGCCAGATTTCTTGCAGCCATACGCTAGGGATCTTTCAAAGATTGTCTCTTGCATATTCTTCCCACTCTTCAGATTTTCTTAATTTTGACAAATCAGCCAACTCGTGTTTTTTGTATATACATATCAGTACATATGATTATTACCTCAAGAGTTTATCCAGGCTGGCTTTAAGTGTGTGTTATAATACAGGCGTATAATACATAAATATTTTAGGATCCATACCACTGAAATGTTGCTTGGAAACCTGTATTTGTATCTAACCAGTAATTTTTCTTGCTGCTGCTGAATTATAATTGGGCCTGAGTTTACATGCCAGTAGCCTATATCAAATGCTTTCCAGTATTGTCCAGGCTTTACCAGTGTTAAGTACTATGACCACATCATCTTTATTGCAGATAGAGTGTGAGCTGTATGTGGCCAGCAGAACAGTGTTGGTTGGATTTAGACCACCTGCACAGTGACATATATCTGATCTGTGTAGCAGTTTTATTGTACATTAGCTGTGGGTTAAGTTTTAGCTGAGTCACAGGATCCAGAAGACATCACACTGACATAATGATTAGTGTTGAACAGTTCCAGAAGCCGCAAGGAACCAGATTAATTATTCTGTTTTACATCATTCCTGATTGGCCTTTGTCCCCTTTTTTACTTTCTGCTATACTGGAACACTGACAGCAGAATGGATAAACACAGCATTAGAGGAGATGAGCCTTTGGGTGTCTTTCTAAACAAAGGAAAATGAAGAAAGCAAAAATGATGCTGAACATCATCAGTAGGGGTTGCCAGTCTCCATAGTACAAAATCTGAGGGTCACCAGTGTTAGGAAGATATGGGATAATATATGACACTGTGTATAACAGATGTACGCTTAAGGTAGATCTATTTTGTGCTTTTTATTTGTCTTTTTAAAAATTTTCTATACTACTATATAAATATTAGTGCCAAGTATTACCAAACATAAGTTCACCAAAACAAGACATAGGGTCCCATCTCTGCTGCCTGATAGAACTTGAGATGTTCTCCTAGATAAGTTATTATGTTTGCTGCAAGGGTTCCAATGGGACCCTAGAAAAATGCTGCTGTTTTAAGAGTTTTGTACTCAAAAAGAGAATTTATTGTGCCTTATGTCTTGTATGTATATCACTGTCCTTGAAAAAGATTGTAGTTGATAATGGTAACTTACTGGAGTCCTAGGGGACTAATGACTGTGAAACTGACAAGGTGCTGTTTGAATGTCTGAACACAGTGTAAACCTGCACTTTGATGTATTGTTTTGCTGAACCTATGCTTTGTAATTCTTGACACTAATGTTCATAGTATAGAAAAATTAAAAAAGTAAAAATAAAAAGCACAAAATAAACCTACCTTAAGCATACATCTATTATACACAGTGTTGTATATTTTTCCATAGCCTCCAGGTAGAGCCTGGAGATCTCCCACTATTACTACTTATCTCCAGACACTAGAGATCAGTTCCCCTGGAGAAAATGGCTGCTTTGGAGGGTGGACACTATAGCATATCCTGCTGAGCTCCCTACCCTCCACAAATCCTGCCTTCCCCAGGCTCCACCCCCAAAATCTCCAGGCATTTCCCAACCCAAAGCTGGCAACCCAAAACTCCAAAGGAACCTCCAGCATTCTTAGTAGTCAGCACAGTGCAAGGTCAGACACTAGAAAATATGCTTTCTGGTTGGCTGGCTGGCCATGCCAGTCTTAAGGCTGGATCCAATAAATCCCTCTGCTAAGTCAGAAGCCTTTGATGGAAGGAGTCTTGCTCCATCAGAAATCATCTTGATAGTTTACTTATTTGGAAGTAAGTCATGGAATCCAACCCACAGCTGCTGCATGGCTATTAATTGTTATTACTGATACTGTTTCAGATATTTTATTTGTTTTTATAAACAAGAGGTTGGTTGTAGAAAATGGAAGCTACTTTTCCTCTCAGGAATGATGGTAATGATTTCTATATAACCGTTACTGGCCCTCCTTCTACTGTTGTTAGTTCGTGTATTTTAATTAAATTGTTTTTTATAATTTTAACTGGGTTTTATTTGTTTAAATGTTTTACTTTTTTAATGTTCATTGCCTTATAGACTCTGGTTGGGTGGCATAAAATGTTTTACATACAGGGCTATTTTTGGGCAGGAACGCACAGGAACACAGTTTCGGCTGGCTTCAGAGTTGGCCACACCCACTACAGCCAAAACCTCTGTGTGCGTCGCTACAGAGGGAAGGCCTGGAGAGTGACTTCCCCAGTGACTGAGGCAGGCAGGCCAGGGGGGGCCCTGGAAGGATCAGGGAGGCATTTAAATGCCTCCCTGTGCCTCCCCCAGCCTGTCCAAGGGCCGGCTTGCCCGGGTACCCTGCAGCTGTGGGACGCTCAGGGAAGCCAAGGGAAAGTAAGGGGTATGGCCTAATATGCTAATCAGCTGTGCTGTCAGAGGTGTGGCCTAGTATGCTAATGAGTTCCTGCTGGACTTTTCTACAAAAAAAGCCCTGTTTACATAAATGTATATATTTGGGTGGGGGAGACAGGAGATATGGCTAGCAGACAGATGAACAATCTTGGCCTGTATGATGCTTAGGTTCCTTCCAGTTTTGATGTTATAAATGATGCTATAAATTACCACAGAGAGTGAAGGCAGTATGGTGGTGCATACTGAGTATATGCATTGGTTAGTATAGCTACATTGCACAGTCAGTAAAGCATGGGATCATGTGTAGTAAACTCCCTTCAAGCCAGCATGCTTCATCAGATAAAAGAACTTATTTTTATTGAAGCTTATTCACATGCATTTTGTACTAGAAGAAGAAACAGAAACCTAATCTAAATAATACTATTCCCTGTTACAAATGGCCAGCTAATCCAACTGCACGTATTTGTGAGTGTGAGATCATGGGTGTGGTCCTGCTTTGCTTCACAAGAGAAATATGCAGAAGTGTCTTGCCTCTTGCAAGACTGTGAGGAGAGAAAGAACGAAGGCACAGAAAGAGAAGGAGTCAGAGGGAGGAGCTTCCAGCATAGACAGAAAGGGGCATCACTCAGATACACACAACAGTCTAGTCCTAGAGCAGGGGTCCCTCCGAATGTAGTGCCCATGGTGCCACAGTGCCTGCTGACACCTTTCTTGCTGCATGTCAAGAGTTTTGGAACTGGGCAGGACCAAGTAGGGCTTTGGGGGTTCCTGATATTTATGGTATAAGGCTGACAGTGGCTTTGTGTACCTGTGTGTTTTTTCCTGTGCAAATAGCAGAGTGATATTCTAAAAACAAAGTGGGATGTCCTTCCGACTAAATACGATAGGTCAGCACAGCTCAAATGCTTAATGCAGCAAAGTGGATCTTCTACTGAAGGCACCAAATCTCTCAAATTTGAATATATTTTTATAATTCAGGTGGAAGTTGATAGTAACACCACATTTTGGTAACTTCTTAAAAATCATTTGTTCCTATCAAAATCTGGCCAGAATCTCTCTTTTACTGTACCCATCACATGTGCAATGAGCTCTTACCAACCTTTAAGCACAAACTGTCATTGTTACAAGAGATAGAACAGGTTGAAAATGTTTGGGCTCATAAGAGAAGGGATCACCTAAAGTGGAGAAGAAGCCAGGAGAAGCATTTTTCTTTCCTTTTCTTTTTGCACAAGTGGGTCAGTTGCCTGCAAAATCTTCATTCACTGCCAGATGAGGGTTTTTTTTTAAGCTAGCTGAATATGTATACTTATTTTGTGTGCATGGAGGAAGATATTTTTAAACCATATATTAATTTTAAAAGGCACCCCATTAAACAGAGCTTCTGTCTGAAATGCTGAAGAGCTACTATCAGAGTTTTGCAAAACATCCCCCTGACATTTTTTTTTGGTTGGCTCCACGTCCCATGGCAGCCATTTTGACTTTGAGCCCACCATCCTCTCAGAATTCCAAATGTGCCCATAGACTCAAAAAGGTTGGAGATCCCTGTTCTAGATAAAATGGAAATATAGTGCTACCCCCAGGGAACAAGCATGTTGACTTGCCTTTACTCAACAGTGATGCTGGCTACAGTGTTGTGCTTAGAAATGGGAAAACCATAACCAATTCCTGCTCCTGCATGGAAAGTAATTCTCAGCCCGACCAATCTCACAGAGCTGTTGTGAGGCTACTTTGGAGAAATTTGGAGAAAGGGATAGATATGTAATTAATAATAAAGTAGGGTTGCCGGGTCCCCATGTCACTCCAGCAGGGGGATTTGGGGGGTGTTCCAGGATGTGCCTGACGTGATGACATCACCTGGAAGTGATGTCATCACACCAGGGACATTGCGCAAGGACACTCTGGTTTAAGGGCAAAACTCTATAATAAAACAGGCTTATACCCAGAATTAAAGTTTGTTGGTCTTAAAGGTGCCACTGGACTCAAACTTTGTTCCATTGCTTCAGACCTACATGGCTACCAACCTGAATCCAAACTACTGACTGTTTGACTGATGAGTTAATGTACATCTTTCCCTGCAATGATGTGCTAATGATATCAAGGCCTTACCAGGAAAGTGTCATGAGCAACGACGACAGCTCTGAGTTCTCGCCGTAGTTGGCATTGCATCCAGAGGCGCTGTCATTGCCAGAACCCGACCCCGGCCCCTCTGACTCCTCACAAGTCAATAACTTGCCAGCGCCTGAGCCTGTAAACCCCATACCTGGTCCTGCAGCAGCTGAGGTGGCACAGGTGCAATCAGGGAGCCCACCTGACTCACCTTCCGCGGGTGGTTCAGCTAAGGGAGTGGCTCCACAGAGACTTAGCCACGCACCATCGAGATGCACGCTGGCAGGGAAGGTGAGTGCTGAGTCCTGAGTATTTATTTATTTATTTATTTGACTTATATCCCGCCTTTCCACGTGGGCTCAGGGCGGCTAACAAGAGGCAATTGCCATACATAACACTAAAACCAGATAAAACAATCAATTCCAATTTACATTTAAAATCGGTGCTCGTAACAATATGTCATCCAAGACGGGGCTCCAATACAGTGTTTCAGAGGATCTACTGTCTCCTCTTGATCGGTCTACGCTATGTCCGTTCTTCATTCCCAAGGCCAGATCGCATTGTCAGACATGGCAGCACGGTGGTGGTACAGTGATGGCGGCGGCTCCTACTCGAAAGCCTGGCAGAAGAGCTCCATCTTGCAGGCCCTGCGGAACTGCATAAGGTCCCACAGGGCCCTGATCTCCTCCGGGAGCTCGTTCCACCAGATAGGAGCCGCCACCGAAAAAGCCCTGGCCCTAGTCACAGCATATTTGGCATCTCTAGGGGCTGGGACAACCAAAAGATGTTTTGCTCCCGACCGTAGTGCCCTTGGGGGAACATAAGGGGAAAGGCGGTCCCTTAGGTAAGCTGGACACTGGCCATATAGGGCTTTATAGGTAAGAACCAGCCCTTTGAAGCGGACTTGGTACGCTATTGGCAGCCAGTGCAGCGCCTTCAGAACAGGCTGGATGTGCTCTCGCTGAGAGAGGCCCATCAACAGCCTGGCTGCTGCATTCTGCACCAGCTGCAGCTTCCGGATCTGCGACAAAGGCAGCCCCATGTAGAGAGTGTTACAGTAGTCCAACCTCGAGGTAACCGTCGCGTGGATCACTGTGGCCAAGTCAGTTCTGTATTTCCCACTGCAAGAGTCCCACCCCCTCAGTCAGTCTGGCCTGCAGCAGGTAGAAAAGGCCTGGAGCCTGAGGGTTGCCAAGTCGCTCGGACTCACCGGCGGGGGAGCGTCACTTCCTGTGACGCACCCACGCTGCGCTTCGGGGGGCGGGGTTCCCCCCGGGGCCCAATTCTGCGGTGGCGGAAATCGGGCCTCCAAAGCGGGGGTTTACCCGCCACCCGCCCCCACTTGGCAGCCCTACCTGGAGCTGAACTGAGGGGACTGCTAATTTCTTTGCAGGTATGTAATGTGGGCCCAACCAGGGAAAAACTGCATATAGAAACTTCCCTTTGGGGTGATATTATGAAGGAATGGTTTGTCAAGCTGATAGATATTGTTTAAAAATCTTTCCCCTGAGTCAGTCTGGCATGTAGCAGGATAAAGAAGGCATAGAGCTGAACTGAAGAACTGCTAATTTCTTTGCAGGCCAAAGCCAGAGAAAGGAAGCATCCAGAGCAGGAGCAAGAGCCACTGAAGAATATCTGGGGGAAAAGAAGCAACTTCTTCAAGTTAACTTTTGTCTCCACAAATGTTGCTATGTTCATAGCTATTATGATGCGGTTTTACCTCTAGTTATAAAGTTGTTGGGTTTATGATAAATATTTTGTTACCTTGAAACGTATAAAATCTTGATTCCCCCCCCCCCCCTTTGTGAAACAATTTCACAGTTGCTGGCCATGCCACAAGGTTGCTGTCATTTATTGATTTGATTTCCCCCAAACTTTCAAATTGAAAAAGGAAATTTAGGAGAGAGAGTTAAGTAGCCAGGATTTCCACTGGTGAAAACAGCATGCAGGAGAAGCCTGAAGCCCTTCCTCTCTGCTTGCAGCATTTGTAACCACACAGAGCAAATCAATGCTTTTGAAGGGAGTTACAACAGTCCTTTTTTTTCATTTAAAGTTTTTATTAATAA
This sequence comes from Gekko japonicus, assembly GCF_001447785.1. Taxonomy (NCBI): domain Eukaryota; kingdom Metazoa; phylum Chordata; class Lepidosauria; order Squamata; family Gekkonidae; genus Gekko; species Gekko japonicus. The sequence continues at coordinate 1,087,430 of NW_015167534.1, read as the reverse complement.
TAACTGTAGCATACATAATAACATGAGTGAATACATTTTCAATTTGGTTAGTTCTTATGCAACTTTGAAAAACAAAACATAAAACAATTACAAATATTGAATGAACTTGATAAAAAAAAGTTTTTGAACAATACTTTATACAATAATCCTTATTTACAACAGTCCTATGCATGACAATGAATTGGGTCAGGCACCTGTGTCCCAATTTGTGTCACACATATTGTATATTTTGGCCCTAAGCAGTTTCATCTGTTTTGAGTCTAATCCACCAACCAATTAGGGATTTATATAGCTGCCCTAATAATTGCAGTACCTATGTTTGTCACCAGGAGGCTCATAAACCTCAAAGAGGATAGAGGTTGCAATGGAGTTTGTGCTTCAGGTTATTTTGGCCTCAGAAAAAGTGTTTCCTAAGATGGATCTTGCTTTTAAAACATCTGCAAGATGTAGAATATGAAGGTGTCATTTTCCGAAACTGGTGATTCTAAGCAATATGCTGTTCAAAGTTTTGTCTTGTGTGTTTGGGTAAGTGCAAACTCAAGAATGATTAGTCTTTCTGTAGTATATGGGGGATATTCTACGAATCTGTTTGGTTTTAGACACAGGGGTCATTTCGTAGAAAAAGAGTTAGGGGAACTCATTAGCATAATGCATTAGCATATGCCACACCCCCTGACATCACCGGAAGTGTGTCATAAGGCCACACCCCCTGACATCACCGGAATTGTGTCATAAGGCCACACACTCCGCCCCCAACGGTCCCGGCCTTGCAGTTCCACTGCTGAGCCCCATGAGGGGCCCGGTGGTGGACCTGCAAGGCCGGCGGGAGTGCAAGGAAGCCCCGCGAAGGCCCTCCCTGGCCCCAGGTAGGCAGGGGTGGGGAGAGGCAGGGAGGAAGCAACTTACCCTCCCTCTTCTCCTGCCTCCTCCTGGCTGAATGAGGGCCGGAAGCGGGGCGGCCGGGAGCAGGGGGCGGGGCTTCATCATGTGCCCCGCCCCCTGTACCTCACCCGGGGGAACTGCGATCCCCCGCGTTCCCCCCCGAAATGACCTCTGTTTAGACATGATAACCACCTGGGATGTAGCCCACTCTCGTAAGATCTTGGCTGCTAAGCAGGGTCAGTACTTGGATGGGGGAACCACCAAGGAAGACTCTGCAGAGGAAGGCACTGGTAAACCACCTCTGCTTCTCACTTGCCTGAAAAGCCCTTTGCTGGGGTTGCCATAAGTCAGCTGCAACTTGATGCCACTCATATATATGTATGTATTTGTTCTTGGTTCAGTAGGATGGGAAACAGGGTTTTTCCCCCTGCTTTCCCACAGCATTGTGGTATATTTGAGTACCTCCCCAGCTTTTCTCTGATTTTTTTCAACCACGCTTTGTGGTGGAGTTTTGAGAAAGATTACACTAAAGCCTTGACTGCTATGGTGTGAAAGTTTGGATTTCCCCATCCACATGGCAGCCATTTTCCCTGTTCCTGCAGAGGCCATTTCTCCCTCATCACTACTAGGGGACACTTTAAAAAAAAAAATCAACAACTGAGTATCTTTATAGTAACATTATACCAATCTGTGTACCAGGGTCTCTGAATTCTCAGCTTTCATTTTTAAAAAGGCTCTAGCCCCTTTTCTTGCTAAGATATCAGAGGAAAGGCATATTTCTGAATGATATTTAATTGGAATATTTTTTTAAAAAATGTAAAAGCCCAAGGGTCTGGGAGAGGAGGATGGCTACTGTTGCAGAACTGGGGCAGGGAAACTGCAGGGAAACCTGGTATGTGGAAGTCTCATAGTATCAGCAGCTACAGCAGCAACCAGGGAATGGAACAAGTTGTCCCCACTGGAAACAATATCCATCTAAAAAAGATGCTAGTAAGGGCAACTCAGTAGCTGGATTCCGAACAGACAGATACCTTGACAGGTGTGTTGCATTTATTTTCTGTAGCTGCCAAATAAATGTCATCTCTTCCAGCAAAAGCAGCATATTTTATATAAGTAAAGCCTGCTTGGCTTATTTTTTATGAATTTGTTAATGCTCATCAGGCAAGATTATATAGTTATTTTCCAAAGCAAAAGGAATGGAAAGATACTTTAATTATTGTTTTTATGCTGTTTTAACTGTTTGTTATGGCATTTGCCTCTGTTGTCAGCCGCCCTGAGCCCATTTCGGGAGGGTGGGATATAAATCTAATAAATAAATAAATAAAAATACTATCATTAATTTCCCTCTAGTTGATCAGGCAACTAGAAGCTTGAATATAAATGTCTGTTTAATGGTGTAGTGGTTAGAGTATTGGACTAGGTTCTAGGAGACCCACGTTCAAATTCCTACTCTGCCATGGAAGCTCACTGGGTGACCATGGGGCAGGTGATTCTTTCAAGCTAACCTTCCTCAGAGGTCTGATGATAAAATGAAGGCGGGGAGAACAATGTTGTAAGCTGCTTTGTGTCCCCATGGTAGAGAAAGTGAGGTATTTATATCTAAATAAAGGGTGGTATCCTATTTTAGGGTGGAATAAGTTCCTCCAGCCTAAGGACCCTTCCTCTACCCTAGGGATACCAAACCTTTTTCAGCCTTCAGGCATATTTTGAATTCTGAGAGAAGGCAATGAGTGCCGTGTCAAAATGGCTTCCACAGGAGACAGAGCCAAACCCAAAATGGCTACTTCAGGATACCTGCCTCCTTATCTTGCAAAAGGATCACAGAAGAGGAATAAAATAAAATGGTGAAAACCCTGGGAGAATAAGAGAAGGAAAGCCTGAAGGGTGAATAGAACCACAAGCCTAGTTACTTACCAGTCCTCTTAATCCTCTAGGGACGGTGACTGCTGCTAATGCAGCCATGGAAAACCCTTTCATTTGAACAAGAGCAGGCAATAACAAGCCCTGCATCACAATTGCCCCACTCCCTTCTGAAAAACTTGATGGGTGCCAGGTGAAGTAATGAGTGGGTGCTGTGTTAGGGAACCCTGCTCTGCTTTAAAGAGACAAGTGGTTATTCTGGCAGCCAGGATGCACCAGAGGGAAGATTTCTTTGTCCTCAGTCTATCAAAAGGGAGGATTTACTGCAAGTCTCAGTTACAGTTGTTCCTTGAATTTAGAGGATAGTAGTTGGCCAAGGACATATATTGCAACCAATGTCACATCCTTGGGATAGGAAAACTTCATAAATAGAGGTAAGTGAAATCAGGTGTGGTTTAAAACTGGAAGTGGACATCCATTTATATCTCATTGGTGGGCTGGCACACAGTCCTAAATTACCTTGATCTGCAAATATTGCTGAATATTGCTAAAGACAAGCACAAGACAGAGATTTTAAAAATATTATTCACCCCCCAATTATGTTGTAATTGGAACATAGCACATGCGTATGCTGCTGATGTGAATAGACAATAGCAGGGGCATCAATTAACATATCCATATGCCAGCCATATTTTACTATTCTAGGTTCAAAGTCCTCAAAGTCTATCTGTTGGGAGTTTTTCCATTGGCCCATATATTATATCCCATCGTTTTAAAAGATTAACTGAATATACAACTACAATAGTTCTGCTGCTCTGAAGACAGGCCCAGGAAAACAACACTTATTTTGTAATGTCTGGTGCCCATGTCTGTTTGTAAGTCCAACCTCTGTTGTTTCTGGATTGCTTCCATTGCTGTTTGGCTTATGGAATGTCTTTGGAAAGAGATGTTGCCTATTTTAAAATGCTGACTTTTTTGATCCGTTTTGATTTTTAAGCTTTAAACCAGATGACCATATCAAAACCAAAAATAAGCGTTTAAAAAGGCAGAGAAACTGTATTTGCTTAGAAAGTAGTTTATTCACGTTTAAAAAACAGTTACCGGAGAATGAAGAAAATTTTAATCTGTATAATACAAAAAGGTTCAGGAAAAGAGACTTGAATAATAGTTTCTAGTTATTTAACAGTACAGTCCTAAGCAAGTTACACCTTTCTAAATCCATTGAAGTCAGTGGGCTTAGAAGGGTTTAAGTCCATTTAGGATTGCACTTTAAATGTATTCTTCCTTAATTTGCAATATAGATCACAAGGCTTGCCTACTCATACATAATTCATGAGTCAATTTGTTGAGGATGCAGCCATCTTTATTGTTTAAAAGTCCTTTTAGGACACAGGAATTTGTATCAGTAATGCATTTGCTCATTAATTTTATCACCATATATACATATGGGCGGACATATATAAATTTAATGCATAAACATTGGAAATACACAAACGGTTTTGCAAGATTTCCTCAGGTTCTCAATTTGTTTCATGGTGGCAGAAGCAAGAGGGCATAGAAAAGAACCTCTAAGCAAAAATTACAGATTCCAGCTGGATATAGCTTTGAGAGGTTTGCTTCTTTAACCAGCACTTCAGCGTTAATGGACTGCAGCATTGGCCACACCAAGCTGTTTTAATTCCTCCCCCTTTTTCCTCCTCAGGGAAATGCTGGCATTGAACACAAAGATATTTTAACATTCTAAGTATTTTTAAAAAATGTTAATGAATGTCATTTGAATTTCTTTTTCTCTGTCTGAAATATTACATGCAGTTTAAACGTCTTAAGGAAAATGGGAGGTGACTCTTTTTAACAACCGCTGTTTGATATATATATTTTTAAATTCTCACAGTGACCTTCTCACAGCCTTTGTAGAGAATTCTGCCAGTTTCATTTGTGCAGTGAAATAAGATAATGCATTATTAATCTCCAAAGCAAGAGGAATGGCAATTTGGAGGTGATGTATTTGCTTTTGGTGATATTTTAGTTTTAATTCATTTGGATTTGGATCATTGAAACAGACAGAGCTAGAGTGCCTGCATTGACCTCTATGATGTCAGAATGTCACTGTGCAACGGTAACTAAGAAAAGCCTCTGAGGGGAGAAAAACTAAAAAAAACAAAGGAGCATTGCATCCCCCCCCCCCAACATAAGATGTGTGCATACAGTGCATTGCAATTTAGAGAGGATACTGTGGTGGATTCTGTGCTTTTAGTCTGATCACTCAATCCTCATTTCATTTCCTTGGTTAGACTGTATTTGTGCGCATGTATGCTACTTAATTGGTCTTAGCATTATTTAGGTCACTATGCTTAAAAGTAGCCTTTACAGTCTTTCGCTGTCTAAAGCTCAGAGCAGTGCGAAAGACAGCGACACATAATTTTTTTTCTAAGAGGCCCTCATCTTTAGGAGCTCTTAAGGATGGCCGAGCATTTTGTAATGTAATCTCTACAGCAAAATAGCTTCCGCTTATGCCTGGCAGATATATTTAGCTCTAACCTTCCTTGTGGTTAGCAGGGTGCAACACAGACACAGAGACAGCTGATTGTGCAGCTAGCCCCCATGCGCGTACGATTTCATCAATATGCTTAGCATTTCTGATAATTCAGTGCAGAATCAGTTTTAGCGATGCTGTGTTGTTTTCTACATGCTTAACAACAAGAATAAAAACAAGAGCAAAATACACAGGTTAAAGGAGATCAGAAACCACAGCAAACAGAGACATATATATCTAGGACCTAATACATACTATATGAAATCTTCTTTCCGTCAAGCAAGGAGCTGTTTCTGCTGATGTTCTGTCCATCTCCTTCATCCAGCAAGAGAGAGGTGTCTTCTTTTCTCAATAGAGGGAGAACTGCCATTCTGCAGGCAGGTTTTTAGCTACAGAATCTGAAATGCTTAAAGACTGTACCATTGAAGGACATGGAGCTTCGCTGAACAGTGCATAGTAACGATTCATCTTGCATCATCAGTTGATTACAATTTTTTCCCCTTTGTTCCCTCCCACCCAGTTGTTCTAAGACTCCGGTAGCAGATTTGCAATGTCACTTGACAACATTAATCAGATACTGCATTTAAGGTGAGCTGTCCCTTGCCTTTTCCCCCCTTACCAGATCTGTTCTGCTGCAGTGTGCATCATACTGCTGCAAGTCTTAAAATGGCAGGCAGGATTAATGTTGCTTCAGCTGTGTGCATGCTGTGGAAACAGCATTCATTATGCCATGCCTAGTGTTTCTAATGGGTGCATGTAAATGGTCTGTGTGCCATCTCATGCAGTAGGGAAAACGTGTTTCCTGATGGGCATTGCTACTTAAGCTGGCCACCTTGTAGGCTTCAATTTCATTTTCTGCAAACTGAATTGTCAGTTTGTTGTCGCATTCTAAAGCCAGTGTTAGGTCTTACTTTTTTTAAATGAATTTTTTTAATTAAAAAAAAAAAGGCGAACTGGGCTTCCCAGTGGTGTCACACTTATTCCTCTTGCTTTTGACTGCTATTTAAATAATGTATGTTGTATTGTTAATTAATGGCAATATCGAATTAAACCCCCCTGAAACGAACGTATTTATTATGCAGGCACATCCAATCTATTTTTAACTCTTACGCAGTCCGTGCACGTTGTGTAATGGGCTTTGGTTGCTGAGTTTTTCTTTTCAGCAAGGGGGTAGCGTTAGGCTGATTTTCAGCAAATGTGACAAGTGGCCTTTGCAGTGGTCAGCTTCAAGCTTTGAACCCTTCCTTGGAAGGAAAAAAAGGGGGACAGGAAGCCCTTGCCGCTGCAGCTTATTTAAAAAAAAAAAGCCCTTAGATGAGGACATCGCTTTGCCCCCCAATTCCCTCCTGTTCTTGCCATTGATAAGTTCAGCTATTCTAATACAGTCTGTTCAAGCAAGCAGCTTTTAAATACAGCTTCCATCTATTTATTTATTTTTTAGAAGACCAAGATTTCAGTGACTTTCCATCATTTTGTATAAAAATGGCTGGGTGCCTTGTCATTCTAAGACTTCATTAAGACATATACACAGGTAGGTGAAGACTTGCATGTTTTACCGATTCTTGTTCTATGCCGCAAGGATTATGGTATAGTGGACTTTTTGGTTGGGTTTTTTTTGTTGTTGCTGTTGAGAAGATGTGGTGCTAAATTCTATAACTTTATTTTGATGCAACAGTGGATGATGGCTGTTTAAAAACATACTGAAAGTGGAACTATTGTGTCTGCTAGAATAATCAGGGCGTGGCACCGCTTATGTAACAAAAGAATTTTTTTTAAAAACCAACATATCCTGGAAGATTTTGAAGTCAAATATAAAAATAATTAGACTTTGCTGAGACGTAAATGTAGAAGTTGTAAACATAGGGATACATTTTCAAAAAAATATATATTGAAATTCTGTGATAAGGAGCGGTCTTTGGTGTTTGCTGTTGAAATAATGTAGCATTAATTGTATTTATATAAAGTTGTTTATATCAAATAAGAAAGTATATGTTATTACCTTTTTGTATTTTTAAGGGCATGTCTAACACAGACATATCTAAAGGCACTCCTGTCATTTTGAATATGAATTTGAATTTGTCTTATTTGAATTTAGTTAACAAATTAAAATGAAGCCTGATAGAGACACAAAATCTTATTGTGAGTTGTTTGAAATCATTACTGTATGGGCATGGAATAGATTTTAACATATATGTGCTTCACATTAACACTGGGCCAAAACCTGTTTCCTTGGCAACCAAATCCTGTTAATGGGGGCAACAGCAGATATTCAAAGGTAGTTATTATTGTTTAATTCCACAATGCAAATGGTGATCTCATCTTACATTTCTGGGCGGCTGTCGTTTCTTAAATGATAGAAGGTTTGAGCACTGCATATAACAACAGGATCTTCTCTCCTCTTCAGCTGATTACCTAAAAATGCATTTGTGTGTTTTTAAAAAGAAAACCCTCCACAGTTGTTCACAGTGACATGTATGTGTATTTACAGTAGTAATTCCATATCAGTACTATACAAATATACCTGAAGTTATAGACAGATTAAAATTGTAAATATGTTTAGACCTTTCCTCTTTCCACTGATTCACATAATCCCTCAGGTTTACCAATATGAACGCCTTCTAAAATGACAGGGTGGGGGAGAGATGATCCAATTTGCGGTTTACTGTAGCACTCATGGAAGGTACCAGATTATTATGAAAGGTGTTCACGTAAATTGTTTAGTAGAAAGCACCTCACCTCATATGTCTCATAGAATCTGTAAAAATTAAACCCAAAGGTAAAATATGTTATGTTAGTCTGCAGCATTGGTACACATTTCATACAGCTTATTTAGGGGGTCTTCCTCTCTCACTACAGCAAGTGTCACTGCAAAGATCTTTTTCAGCAAGGCAGCCATTTTTGTTTCATGTCCTTGACTATAAATCTGGTAGGAAGACGATGTGTCGGTCGCGATCAGCAGCAAAAGCACAGGCTCGAAGGAAATATTTAAAGTATAATTCTGTTGACCAGTTATATTACTGCAAGTAGCAAAGCGATTTTTCAGGTACAATGTTAATTTGTACTTATTTCTAAAAATCACTAGTACAGTAAACTTCCGATAAGTATTTCTATTTTAGAGAATGACCAATAACAGTTGTTTTAGAATGACTTCTTAATTCTTAACAATCGTGGCTGCAGTACGATCAAGTTTTCCATTCTATTTCCTTTTTCAAGTTGCTTTAAAAACAAGATCTTTTCAAATGATATTTTAAAATGTCCTGTTCATTATACTGTAGATTTCATTCTTCATAACTGAATTATTTTGATGGGTCTTTTTTGAGGTGCTTTTTGAAGCATCAGCTTCTTGGTGTAATCATTAATGTTATTTATTTTATGCATGGACTTTTATGGTTAAAAATGGCTTGTTGCCATGTTTAAGTTGCCTTGCAATAGTACTGTGTGTTTTAAGTCTTGTTTTTAAAAGAATTGCTATAGGCTAAAATAACCATCTATAAAATATTTGTTCTTGTATTTCCTCCTTCCTACATCACAATATTTCAGTGTAGATGCTTTCTGATCTTTATTTCAGATTAAGGGGACATTTCCCTCTCTCAGATCACTGGATTTCTACCGTATTTAGGAAAAATGTATCCGTAATTTGCAAGGAGCAATTTCTTATGCTGTAAGAGTTTGTTTACTTATCTCTGAGATTTTTGAAATCTGTGTGTGTGTGTGTGTGTGTGTGTTTTATGGCCCCCAGTTTGAATACTTCATGCTGTTCATAGCAGAAGCAACATACGCTGTTTCTATTTATCCTTTTACAGCTGATGTCAACAAGAGAACTGCAGGTTTTCATCTGAGCCAACTAGCATCTACCTACCTTCTTTGATCATTTTTTTTAAGTACTGAAAAGAATTATTTTGGATGGCCATTCCAAATCATCATGGGTTCCTTGGGATTGTCCATTGGAACGCATTGGTTGTTTACACAGGGCTAGCTAAGATCCTTTCCCAAATGGTCAAAAAGAAAAAGTTATTAGCCTTACAAATGATGAGTGAAATGCACTGAGAAGACCAGAAAGGCAGAATAAACATCTTTATGTAAAAGGACTTCCAAAGTTAGTCATGGGCGTACACAGGGAGCTCCCCTTTCTTCAAAAACTGTGTGATGCTTACAGTCCAGTTTTTCTCTGCTACCCGCTCAGCATTTATAAATTGCTCTCCTGGCTGAATATTTTTCCAGTCGTCCATATCTTGCAAAGTAGGCCAGTATTATTTCCCCAGTATTACAGTTTGAGGCACTAAGGTTAATGGTGGTTTCACTAATGACCCTGCTTTAATGTATTCAGTGGCCATTCATTGACAAATCCCTGATATATAACCCCCAGATTTGGTTAATTGCTCCTTTATAGAACAACCTTTTGAGCCAGATCTTGGGAGCAAAACACAGTTTTTGATTGTTTGGCATTTGCTATTCACATTTCAGATTGATTCAATAGCTTAAAGAGAAAAAATATCTGGATAGGAGTGGAAAAGGTGCAGATCAGTGCAAAAATAACACAAGACTATTTTATTCCACAGGAATAATAGTAGAGGATAAATTGTGTGTAGAAGCAAAGAAGACATAACTTTATGGTTAAAATTAGATAACACAATGTGGTCTGTTTCATCTTTTTCTTTATTCTGCTTATCTCCTTTGTCCTGCATCTATCCTCTGAATGAATTTCTATACAAAGGCTGGCCAGAATTTTCTGGCAGAACAGGTGGGCTGGTCACAAACCAAGGGGTAGAACCTAATGCTTACAAAATGGAGGCTGAAAGGTCATGGCATCTATGGAAACATTCTCCAAAGGACTTCTTGCCTCACAACTGTTACCCACCCCTCTTTCCTCATTGCCAGAAGGGTGGGTTCAATGGTCTGGCCTGCTGTTTGATAGCAGACTGATGGCAGAAATCAACAGGCAAAGCTTCTGATTGCCTTGAGACAAAATCAGCTGGCACTGTCTACCCATAAAGCTGCTCTTAAAAGCCAAAGCAGGTATGGTGTAGTTGTTGGAGTGCTGAGCTAGGACCTGGGAGACCTGGGTTCAGATCCCCCCTCTGTCATAGAAGCTTGCTGGCCATTCATACACACAGCCTAACTTACTTCATAAGGTTGTTGTGAGGATAAAATGGAGGAGAGGGGAATGATGTAAGCCACTTTGGGTCCCCATTGGGGAGAAAAGTGAGATATAAATTAAATAAATAAAGCTATAGCAACTGAACAACAGAAAAATCTGTTCTCTTTCATTCCGCAACTCTCAGCACTCCCATGACCCAGTTTCCTCTTTTGTCTCTGAAGCCCTAAACCAAAAATCTCTTTATACCTCAGCACTCATTATTGTACTCTTCTTCCTTCACTTCATGTATTTTTGCGCTGTTACTGCCCCCTGACTTGCATATATATGTGCATATAGAGACAGATATACACACACTAGTATTCTACTGTTCCTTACTGAGCTCAGCAACAGATGGCAACAGTACACAAAGCTTTCACTCTCAAAGGAGTTTGTGTGCTGAGGGACATTTAGTGCAGATGGACATGTAGTATAGCTGGTTAACTGCAACAAAATGGAAAAACAGGTGCAAATTTTGCCCACACCTCTGAGTACAGGCAGAAAAAAAACATTGCAAATATAACCTAGGTTTGTTGACAGGCTGGGCCACATAGATCTGCAAATAATTGCTTTGAGAATTTCCCATGGGCCACAAATAGACAGGGCACAGTCTGCAATAACAGCACAGGCCTTATGTTTTGCAGGCCTGGTTTTAAATGGACAGGGGATGGGTGCTGTTCAGTATGAACCAACCAGGGAAACATTTATTGCAGTGCATTACAGTCCGTTGTGATCTTTCAGCACAGGTATTTATGAGACAACAGATCTTGGGTGAATCTGTTCAAAATGGAAAATTCCTGTAAATATGTTTTTTCTATCAATTAAAGTCTCTTTACATACTATTGGCTGCTCAGCCAATAAAGAGAGGAGTTAAGTAGAAATGATTAGAGTTCCTATACTCTCAGTCTTTTGATCACTCTGATTGCTAACCTGGTTTATAGCAAAACCACCCCCAAAACTGCTAACTTTATAGATTTGGTATTATATCATTAAATACTGTCTTTTAGCTAGTAGGTCTTCACAAACTGCAGAGCAAGAGCTAGAAATTAATTTCATTATGATGCCTTTACTTTACTGAACTCTTGATTTCTTTGACTGATGCAAGCAAGATAATTGAGACTAAGGACTTCATCTTGCAGTTCTCTTCCCCTAAGAGAGGATCTTCCTCCAAAAGAGGGAACCTACTTCTGGGCTCCTTCTGCCAGGGAAAGGCTCCTTCCATGGATGAAGACTCTTCATTTGGGGGAAAACGAGGCATTGGATCCAACACTTTTAAATGCTATTTTGGAAAGGTGTTTTTTTTCTTGTAACGTTTATATTTTAGTGACGTTAATGGTCTACTCCTTGTGCCTTGGGGTGGAATCTGCAGACTGCTGCTACATAAGAACTAGAAAGGGACTCTCAGACCAATAGACAGCTTCAGTCTTTCTTTGCTTTATTAGCAAGTGACTCTTGTTGTCTCCCTTCCTCATCTCTAAATGGCTGAGCCTCACTGCAGATTGAGATGGAATTTTTGAGCAGCAGACTCTACGGGCACAGCAAAAATTGGCTAACGAATCTTTTTGCGAGCGGAGTGGGGGCCACGGTGTGCAGGGCTGATTTCCCAGCAGCAGGTCACCATTTGGGATTCAGGTGCACACACAGTCTCCCTGCTTGATGCAAGCCCTGCTTGCAGCTAGCCCTGTGCAGCGGCACCCTGTTCACAGAAAGTGGGGCAATGACACACATGCCTGAATCCCAAACAGTGAATCACCACTGGGAAAAGAGCCCCGTGCACCACAGTACCCAACCTGCTCGCAAAAAGACTCTTTAAAGGGTCTTTTTGCAAGTGGAATGTGCAGCTGGCGACAGCCCCTCTCCCTACCTCCCTTCTGAAAGATTTAGAGGGCCCTCCAGCTGATTGGTGGGCCATGTGCTACCCGCCAATCAGCTGAAGCCCTTTATATCTTTCAGGAGGGGAGGGAGAGGGGTGGTTCCAGGTGGTCACTCTTGGGGGTGGGGCTTGGGGTGGGGCTTCCCCTGCCGGCCAGCTGACCAGGGAAGGATTGGGGCCTCCAAAAGCGGGGGAACCCCCACCCGGACCTGGAGCTGGCAACCCTAATTCTGTCTTGAGTGTCAGTGAGAAAGGTGAGCTATAAATGAAATAAATAAACAAGATCTCCTGCAAAGATGGGACAGCAGCCATGATGTCAGGGCCAAGGATTTAATCTCAATTTTGAGGCAGGGGAATAGAATTGGGGATAACTGCCCCTCTGCAACCTAGAGCAATATAGTACGCACTTCACAAGTGTGAGCAGGGTTCTATGCAGCATTTAGAAGGAGAAGAAGAAGAAAAGATTGGATTTATACCCAAGGGAGTCTCAGAGCGGCTTACAAACTCCTTTCCCTTCCCCTCCCCTGTGAGGTAGGTGGGGCTGAGAGAGCTCTGACAGAAACTGCTCTTTTTCAAGAACAGCTGTGCCAGAACTATGGCTTGCCCAAGGTCATCCAGCAGGTGCAAGTGGAGGAGTGGGGAATCAAACCCGGTTCTCCCAGATTAGAGACTGCGCACTTAACCACTACACCAAACTGGCTCTCAGGGTGTTGGGGGTGATGCCTTCTCCCCAACCTGCAATGCCTCCCACCCCAACAAGCCTGCAAGGTAGGCTACCTGTTGTTTGCCAAGGGAAGCTGCCTTCTCCTCAGCTGCCAGGCCCTTGCTCTGTCCTGGTAGCCGTCCTCAAGGGACTCAACCCTCTTGTCAATGGGGGTGTGCTAGGGACCTTCCACCCAATAGCCAGGCCAGGACAGATTTGACGCCCACCATGGGCGGGCCAGTTTCAGTCCCATGGACGGGTGTTTATGCCTCCACCTCCCAGGCTGGCACATCCAACCTGGGGGCCTGCTGCACAGAGGAGCTACAGCCATCCACCCTGGCTGGGTGTCAGAAGGACTGCCATGGGCCCTCAGCGGGGTTCCTGCAGGTGGTGGGTTTCTTTGGCTCTCCATCAGGGAGGCACCAGGGCCCAAGTGCTGAGCCCACCCCTGCCAGAGCTCACTGGGGGAAGGAGTGGCAGGTCTGCAGCAGGAGGGAGAAGGAGCCTCTTCAATGTGTGCTCAGCAGCAGTAGGGTGGCAGAGGAACCAGCCTGTGGCACATCACCTAATGCTGGCCTGAAGCCAAGGTAAGGAGCTACTCTGTCCTCTCCCTCCCCAGCTTCATTAATTTAATTTAATTTAATTAGTGACCTGGCACTCTGGTGCCCCTGAACAAAATTCCTGGCTGTGGCCCTGAGTGTGACTCCCAGGGGGATTCTCTTCCCCCTCCCCCATTTTGTTGCCAGACAGCTTGGCTGACTGCAGAAAAAGAGTACTGATAACAATCTCCAAGTAATAAAACTGATGACAGTCTCAGGTTTTAATGTTTAAATTCTAAGTTTTATCAAATGTGGAATTATATCAAGCTAAACAAGAGGGCCTGGCATGATGTGGTCCATGGGGTCGCAAGAAGTTGGACTCGACTGTGTGATGGAACAACGACGACGACAAGAGCATTATGGAGTCAGTGGTATAGCTGTTAATGGAAAACCTAAATTTTAATTTTTTTTAAACAATGATCACAAGCAGCCATTTGACTTTTTATTTAGAATTAGTATTGTCCATACTATATTCCTTTGGCAATCATGTAGCAATAAAGGAGAAATTAATAAGGCTGCAGATGTGTTCTTGTGCATACGTTATTAGCCTGCAGAATGCATTTCTAGAGCATAGGCTCAAGATCATGCATGACTAGGGGGAAATGATAGTTATGAGAAAGTAGCAAGAGGGGATTTCAAATTCTCAGAGAAATTGATACTACAGATTTATTAAACAAAACAGATACATTAGGCTTGCTCACGGCCTTGACCATGGAATGTACTGAGCTCCCATTTCCCCCCCTGAATGCATTGATACATGAGTCTACCGCTTACCAAGCTTTGTCGGAATGTCTTTCTGCATTTTGTAGGAATAAGCAGATGTGTTAAATGTTATCTCACACTAACATTACACATCTAGATAGGATAGCATGGGGGACTTTTTGTCCCGTCCCCCCCCATCGATTTGGTCACGCCTCCCTATGAGGTATTCCATCAATTTGGAAACCAAAGCTATAAAATACATTTATAACAATGTGACATATAACTTACTGCATACCATACCGCTCTGCACTACACTACAATGCACTACAATAAACCCCAAATATACTTACAGCTGGTTACTGCCAGATGATAAAGGGGAAAAACTGGCACACATTTGGTAATCAGTTTTTTCCCATTTAAATTGCTTTCATTGATTTTTACTACAGCTTTTTAAGTATATAAGAACTTTTAGAATGGACGGATTAAATAATAATGAACAAATGGAGATGGAACATGGCAGAATATAAAAAGATTGTTTTATAAGGGAAGTACTGGAAAGTAAATTCTGGCAGTACTACTTGGTTGGATCCAAAGGTCTGTGAATGGAGTGAAGCTTGTGGAATAGGACATTCCTGCATTCAGGGCCGCTAAGGGGGAGACGGGGGGTATAAAATTCCCAGGGCCCAAGTCAGCTTGAGGGCCCAGTAAAGCGTGAATCATCCTGACATTCAGATATTTTTGCTTTTAGTGCAGTTTTGCACTACAGCCAGTAGGGGCACAGGAAAGGCAAAGCAGAGTAAACAAAAAGAAGCTCTGATCTACTGGTTCTGCTTGCTGCCTTTTTTAGCAGAGATTTTTATTTTAGAAAGCTGTCCATGGTTGAAAACTTTTTAAGCTATGAGGTTGAGGAAAGCATTTCCCTATCATGAGCTGTTCCTAATATTATCAATCAACCTGATATGCCTGCATTTCTCCCTATCTTCACCATCTAATTCTTCTGTGTTTTTCTCCCTCCTCCCTTTCCAGCCTTATTCTCTCTCTTCCCTTCCCTGGCTGGGGAATTATAACATATTTAGTAGTAGAACAGAAAACCTCTGTGTCAAGTTAATATTTGCCAAGAATCTATCAAAGTAGTGAAAGGGTGATCCCCCTCACAGATTTTATGTGCACTGTGATGTGTATTAATCTGTATTAGAGGATATAAATGTGGAATAGTGGCTGCTTTAGCTGAATGCCTTAGTTTCTATTTATATCGCATGATGAGTAATTAATTAATTGAATAGTGTGAGATGACATCTACTGGTTTAAAAGACTTTAAATGGGGATTAGACAGAGCTATGGATGTAGAAAGGTCCATGAGTGGCCATTAGCTGTGACGACCAAATAAAGCCTCCATGTTCCTGGGTAGTATACTCTTGAATGCCAGTTTGGGGGGCAACTTTTGGGGGTGGCTATTGCTTTTATTCCCTGCTGCTGGGATTCCCAGAAGTATCTGGCTGGCTTGCTAGTGTGGGAAATAGGACATTTAACTAGAGAAACCTCTGGTGTGATCAAACAAGCTTCTTATTGTATTCTTATGAAAGATAGAGGGCATGTAGTTATCATAACCTCATTCTTACAGAGGGCTTTAAAAAGGTTATTCAGTAACCCCCATTGCTTTCTCTGCATTTTTGAGTATGCTACTGAATTATTAAAGTGTGTGAGAAGAAAGGAGACTGCCGTTTTTTAATGTTGAGGGAAAGGCATTCTTTGCATCCCCGGAAGTATTTTTCTTCCAGAACTCAGTCCATGTTGAAAACAAACTATTAGACTAACTGAGATTTTTGCACAAACTGGGTACTAGAAAAGACAAATTCTGGAGGGGTAGCCATGTTAGTTTGGTGTGGTAAAATGAAAAAGGAATCTTGTGCCACCATAAAAAATAACGTTCCAACTTTCATGAGATGCATGAAGTGAATTCTCAGTCTGCAGATATTGCTATGTACATGGGGGGAAAGTTTGTTAGTAAGGAAGAAATGCAGTTGTAATTCCCATTAAAATGCATGCTATGGAATGAAGATATCTTGGAATTAATTAATATTATATGTTAATTTTTAAAAGCTCATATGCAGGGAAAACAGAAAAGCCCCACTTAATAAAATGGGACTTACTGCTAAGAATACCTGTTTAGAATTACTCCCGAGTCCCAAAAGATCTAGTCAATGCTGTACTCTACACCTTGATCTACTAAGGGTCTATCTATACCTTCAACCTGATCAGTAGCATGGATTGGGCCACTGTGGACATTATTTCCAGAATAATTTCAGTTGTCCAATCTGCCCCTGCTCTCCTGCATCAGGAGAGGAGGGAATGGAATCAGAAGAGAGATGGATGGAGACTGGAGAGTTGGATTTTAGTATCTGGGGACTAGAATCACTTTCTAAAGTTAGTGTAGGTGCAGGAAGACAACACCATCTGGAGACTTGGCTCACCTGCCTGCTCTCCATGGACAAAGAAACAGACTTCTCACATCTCCCCAATTTTCCTTCCCCCATTAAGTATCCTGTGAGTCTGTTTTCTTGGGGGGGGGGATAGAAATATGTTTAAAGTCTTTTTCAGCTTAGTATGGAGACTGATGTCTAGGGATGGGCACAACTGGGGAAATGCAGTTTGGTTCATGTTTCGTGATGTTTTCCCATTTGCGAACCACAGACCATCATTAATTTTTAGCTGCCTTAGAAACTGGTTCAGTTTGTGAGGTTCGTGGCCTGGTAGAATGTTCCCCGCAGACTGCTAGAGACACCAAACTTACAGAGAATCTCTGACTGACTCTCCTCTACCTGCTGTCTAAGTTTGGGGAGAATTGGATTTACAGGGTCCAAGTTACAGCCCCCCCAAAGAAGGTGCTCTCAGGAAAGTGCTTTCTGGGGAAATGACCACCTCTCATTTCCCCAGAAAGTACTTTCCTAGAGCACCTTCTTTTTTTCTTTTTTTAAAGAAAGCTTTATTCGTTCCCCTAAAAAGGGGAAATATTTCACTAAAAGTTAAAAATAAGGAAGGGTATAAAGAGGGACAAAGAAAAGAGTGAGTGGTATTAGTAATATGTTAGTCTGTTAAACTTTTTATAGTCAAATCAGAGAATCCACAGTTTTATATTTCTTTTTCTTCATCGTCGAAGCTTCTTCTTTTCTTCTAGTAGTATTAACCAAAGCAATTAGTATGTTAATATTGTCCTTCTGGTATCAGTTTGTTCTTCCAAAGTAGAGTCCAATGAAAAAAGAGAAAGATAGCAGTTTTTAAGTTTTAGAGTTTTTTGCACTTTTCCCTCTCAGGTTGTATTTTGAACCCGACGCTCCTCCTTCTTCCTCGTCCTTCACCTCTCCTTCCGAGCTGCTGTCTTCTACGCTTAACGTCGACATCCATTTGGCTAGTTCTGCACCTTCTTCTTTGCTGACATGCTTTTTCAAAAAATCTTGAGCCTTGAAGATGGAGTCAATCTTCTCTCTTTTATCATTAAACTTGAAAACCAGTCCTTCTGGTATCAACCATTTATAGTTCGTTTGGTGTTTTTGTAAGAAGGTGGTCAGTCCTTTATATTCCTTTCTTTTCATTCTAATTTCAAATGGAACATCTTTCAAGATTCTGATCTGTTGGTCCCCGATTTTCAGGGGTGTTGCTGATGTAGACTTTAAAATCTGATCCCTGAGATGCTGTTTTGAAAATTTCACCACCACTTCTGCTGGCAACTTATTTTTCCTTGTAAAGTTGGAATAGGCCCGATAGGCCAAGTCCATCTCTTCTTTTATTTTATCCGCTTCAATGCCAACCAGTGATGCAAGTGCAGTTGCTAAAATGTCTCTAAGGATCTCCCCTTCTTCCTCCCTCAATCCCTGGAAGCGGAGAATAAGGTTAGATTTTTCCATTTGAAGCATAAGCAGCTTGTTGTCTTGCCTTTCTTGATGCTTTTCCACTTTTTGGACCTTCTTCTTAACTATCTGTACTTCTTCTGCTGATAGAAGGCATTTCTTTACAGTATCATCCATCTTCTCGGCTACCTCTGTTATCTTCTTTTGCTGTAAGCCCAAAGCATCTTCTACTGAGTCGAGTTTCTTATTTATTTTTTGCAGTTCTGCCAGCAGATGGCATGCAAGATCAGTGTCAGGTTGATTGGCAGCAGCTCCAGCAGTAGAGGGACTGGGACAGGAAGTCCCGCCTGTCTTCTTGGGCTGTTTCTCTACTAACTTTCTCGAGCTCGCCATGTTGTCGTTTTGTTTACTCTTTGGAAGTTTTGGATACAATTTGCCGGGACAACTCCCAGGCCTCCGCTCTACTTTCACAACCAGAAGGTAAATCAGTTATTTCAATTCTTGTGTCGCCCCCCCTCTTTGCGCCTTAAAAAAATCTGCCGCTCGCAGGGGGGAGATTCCCTCCTCCCTCCTTTCCGCTTCTCTTCGGGGGGGGAAGCCTTTTAAGCCACCGATTGTAATTGAAGCTTCGACTTACGGTTGGCCGCTAGTTCTCTGAGTTGTTTCACCCGCTTTACCACTCCGCTTTCCCGGTGGCTTTGCTGGTCCCCATTACAAGGCACAGCGCTGCTGGAGCCGTTTGGGGTAGGAGAGACTTTTTGGCGGGGGAGCCTCAATTCCCGGCTTTTCGTGCCGGCAAGAGGCCACCCCCAGTCTCCCAAAAGCACCCCCTGGTTCGGAGCCCTTTAACAAAGGCTCCTTAGAGTCTCCACGATTGCGGGACCCTTCCAGGCAGCGTGTGGGCGATCTGATTCCGGGAGCTTACCCACGAATCGGTCACCAGGCACGCAGCCATAACCGGAAGCTCTCTAGAGCACCTTCTTTGGGGAGCTGTAACTTGGACACCATAAATCCAATCATCACCAAACTTGGAGGACAGGTAGAGGAGAGCCAGCCCTGCGAGTCTGGTGTCTCTAGCTTGCACAGGATCCATTCTTTACACTCCTGAACCTGCTCCTGTCAAAATGTTCAGGAGGTTCAGGAGTGTATGGAATGGCTCCTGTGCAATCTAGAAGCACCAAACTTGGAGGGCATATAGAGAAGCAGCTGAGGGATGTCCACTGTGAGTTTGGTGTCACTAGATTGCACAGGATCCATTCTGTACATTTCTAAACCTCCTGAACCAGTGCCTGTCAAAATGACTGAGGTTTGGGAGTGTATATAATGGATCCTGTGCAAGCTAGAGACATCAAAGTCACAGGAGACCTCCCATGGATGCTCCCATGGCCTCCAAGTTGTTGCTTTGAGATTTTGTAAACATTTTGATTGAGCAGAGGCAGTCTTTCTGGGAATGTATCTGCTCACAAACTGTCACAAACCTGCATGAACAGTGTCAAAGTCTGTGGAAAGCTTGTGCTGTGTGCCCTGCCACGAATTTGACTTAGCGAACCACAATCCGGGTGAAATTCATGATAAATTCTGCTTTGTTGTTTGGTTCATGCCCATCCCTAGGAATGTCTCACTTAATTCAACAGGGCTTATTCTCAGATAATTATTATTCTGTTCACATTAACAAAAAACAAAGTGATTATTTCATTATCATATTTGCTTTGGATCATGGTTATGGGAGGGGACCCCAGATGCAATTTTTGTCCAAGGGCCCATGGTGGATGTCAGCAGCCCTGCCTGCATTCCCCCTTCTGCAGCAGTTATGCTCCTAAAAGCCACAAGCACCATGGAAGATGAAATGCTCTTGGTCCACAGCTCTCAGCCTGTGGCCCTGCATGTGCTGGGCCAGTGGATCCAGAACTAGTCCAGGAGTTGGAGTAAGACAACATTTGGTTCCTGTTGCTGCGGGGGGGAGGGGGGGTTAACAGAAGAATCTGAGAAAAAATTTCCCCAGATGTCTCATCAATTTTGAAACCAAACCAGAGCTATAAATACACATAAAACAATTTATCACAGTATATGTTGTACTGCTCTTTGCACTTCAGCCAAAGTTAAAACTTTACAGGCAACTGACAGCATTGCAACTTCAGATTAAATTTGTATAATTTTCCCCACAGGATTAGTATTTGAAACAGCATTTACTGTTGATGTTAAATAGCTTTGAAGATTTATTACGGATATTATTATATTATTATCTGTAATATTATTAGTACAGATACAGTGGTACTCCAAGAGCCAAATATTCAGGTTTTGGACAGAGCGCATTAAACATTTAGTATTTGACCAGATAGTACACTCTGTCACACAGTGGCCAAAAATACCAGCTGCCATCAGGAGGTCCACCAGTGGGGCCAGAACACTAGAAGCCTTCCCACTGTTGCCCCCCCCAGCACCAAGAATACAGAGCATCACTTGCCCCAGTCTGAGAGTTCCAATCTATTGTTGTTGTTGTTCAGTCGCACAGTCGAGTCCGACTCTTCGCGACCCCATGGACCATCTCCCGCCAGGCTCTCCTGTCTTCCGCCGTCCTCTGGAGTTGGCTCAATTTCATGTTCGTTGCATCGATGACACTGTCTAACCATCTCATCCTTTGCCGTCCCCGTCTTCTTTGACCTTCAATCTTTCCCAGCATCAGGGTCTTCTCCAGTGAGTGTTCCCTTCTCATTTGGTGGCCAAAGTATTTGAGCTTCAGTTTCATTATCTGGCCTTCCAGGGAACAGTCAGGGTTGATTTCTTTGAGGATTGACTGATTTGTTCTTCTTGCAGTCCAAGGGACTCTCAAGAGTCTTCTCCAGCACCATAGTTCAAAAGAATCTATTCTTTGGCGCTCGGCCTTCCTTATAGTCCAACTCTTGCAGCCATACATGACTACTGGGAATACCATTGCTTTGACCATGCGGACTTTTGTTGGCAGGGTGATGTCTCTACTTTTTATCATGCTGTTTAGGTTCGCCATTGCTTTCCTCCCAAGGAGCAGGCGTCTTTTAATTTCATGGCTGCAGTCACAGTCTGTGGTTATCTGGGATCCCAGGAACGTGAAGTCTGTCACTACTTCCACGACTTCCCCTTCTATTTGCCAAGGAGTGATGGGGCCGGATGCCATGATCTTAGTTTTTTTGATGTTGAGCTTCAAGCCCACTTTTGCGCTCTCCTCTTTTACTCTGAGCAAGAGGCTCTTTAGATCCTCTTCACTTTCAGCCATTAGAGTGGTATCATCTGCATATCTGAGGTTGTTGATCTTTTCCCCAGCAATCTTAATTCCCGCTTGTGATTCATCCAGGCCAGCATTTCGCATGATGTACTCTGCATATATATTAAATAAGCAAGGTGACAATATACATCCTTGTCGTACTCCTTTTCCTATGCTGAACCAATCAGTTGTTCCATATCCGGTTCTAACTGTCGCTTCTTGGCCCTTATACAGGGCCAAGAAGCCCTTAGCCACTGATGGACTATCCTTTGAATATACATGCTGCTTCTTTTTCCACTTCATCTAGAGAGAGGAGCCTTGAATGCAGAGTCTGAGTAATTTAACATTTAACACTCCCCCCATTGCTGCCTGGATTCTGCCAAGAGTTGCCAGGAACTAAAAAAGCACTGGGAGACTGGGGGGGTCCTGGGGGAGGCTGCTGGCGATGGCATGATGTCACTTCTGGGAAAACATGGATGTGACATAATGCCTCTCTAGGAATTGGTGGAAACTAGATTAAAAATATAGTGTTCCAGCGATTACTAGAGAGGACTGGAGTAATTTCTGGGTTTTCCCTGGAAGTGACATCACTTTTCTTTTTTCATTTTTCTCCCACTGTCACTTGGAGCAGTGGCAGGAAATGGGCAGTGGGAGCCTAATGCCAAACCCACACTCATGTATCCTTTTTTTTAATAATACATTTTTTATTTTATAATTTTTTTCCTTTAACAACAAATACAGCCAACAAATCAACTTTGATTTAACATATGAACTGAAAACTGAATTAACAGTTGACACTTAACTTAAATAAAATGAAACCAATATAAAACAATTATAACTACAAAACTAATAATATCTTTACACAATTATAGTAACTTCATTATATTATAATATTCATAGTGAACAAAAGTTGAATTACTAATTGGATGTTTGTCTATTTTTTTCTAATACAGTATTCCATTTGCTAAGAAAAGACTAATACGCTTTATATAGGTCTTGAACATTTATACTAGTAGAAGTCTTGTCCATTATAAAGTGGTCCCAAACCTTTGAATACCATAAATGAATCGATGGAGGAAAAGGATCTTTCCAGAACTGAGCAATAGGCTCTTTTTGTAGCAGGTACTCATTTGCATATTAAGCGACACACCCCTAATGTAGCCAATCCTCCAAGAGCTTACAGTAGCTCCTGTAACAAGAGCTCTGTAAGCTCTTGGAGGATTGGCTACATTAGGGGTGTGTGGCCTAATATGCAAAGGAGTTCCTGCTACAAAAAGAGCCCTCAATAGAATGGTAATTAATGATTTCTTAGAAGAAGCTATGTTTTTTGTAGACCATAAATTTAAAAGAATACATTCAGGTCTTTCCAGTATCTTATAACCTGTTAAAATAAAGATATGTTTTATGACTTTAACCCAAAATGATTTTATAACTTCACATTCCCACCAGCAATGTTTAAAGGTACCCAATTTCTCACACTTCCAGCATTGGGGGGAATAAGACTTATTCACGTGGTTAATTTGTATCGGAGTTGAATACCAACACTCATGTATCCTTAATAATTTAAAATGTATTTTTCTCTTGGATTGTACTGGTTGTAAGCTGGCTAGGAAGCCACGGTTGGCTGAAAAGTGAAATAACTATAGACACAGTGATTCTAGGCTTTGGCCATAAAATAAAGTATGCTTAAGCCCACTAAAATAAATAGGCTCAGATAAGTGTAACTCAGTGTTGGTTTGTGGCCTTTACTTCCTGTTTCAGCTTAAAGTTTTACCATCTGAAGCAGTGACTAAATTTAAGAAAGTGTTCAGCAAAAATGTACCAGCTACAGTGCATATGGTTGGTATCCACATCAAAAATAGCATTGCACAGATGAAAATAATTTTGAAACCTCTTCAGCAGAAACAGCAAGATGTTTCCAGTGTAGGCCACATGGTTTTAAAAAAAAATTTTTGCCTAGCACTTGCCTGTTAGTGCAGTGGTTTGACTTTCTTCTTCATAATGGGGGGGGGGGAATAAGAGAGGCTTTTATTTTTAGGCACGTTGTCTCGATCCGATTCATTACACAGGAGCAGTCTGATTTTGATGCAATTTTATAAGCAACATCTTTGTTTATGATCAGTGAACACGGAAGGAAAACACAACAAAGGATATAATAATTGCCTTGCTGCCTTGAGTCTTGGCAAGAAAGACAAACTAGGAATGGACTAAAAATGAAGGATTCATCTAGTACAGCATACTGCCTTCAACAGAAGTTGGTTGTATGCTGAGGAAAGTTCCTAATATTTCTCCTCTGCTGCATAACAAGCTGCGTGATGCTTATACTCTTTATTCTAATTAACAGTTTGGTGACATTTTAGTTTATGACTCTCAGGCAGGCCTGTAGCCACGGGGGGCTGACAAGGGCAATGCCCCCTCCCAAATGTGCTCTGCCCTCTCACCAAACATTTCCCCAGGTTTTTTTTGTTGAACAAAGTTTGAGTCCAGTGGCACCGTTAAGACCAACAAAGCTTTATTCAAGGTATAAGCTGTCCCTTCTTGTTGTACTCATCCCCTCCCCCACCCATAAGTGGAGCAGTCCAGCGCACCCGATAGCTTTCTCTTACTCATTACATCATAGTACCCGGAAGAGTTGCGCATTCTCTTCCAGAGTGGCCTAGAAAGGCATTCTTGGCATTCTTAGCCACCTGGGCTCGCAAGTCATGATGAGCCGTGGGCACCTCCGTCTTTCCTTTACGGTCTTTTTGCTTATCTGTGCGAGTGGCTCAAATAAGGGAAAGGGAAGGGAAGCTGGAGGAACTGGGAATCAGTGAGCAGGTGGGGAGCTGCGAGCCCTGGTGCCGGAGCCAGCCTGGCAGCCACTCTGCATACCGCACTGCCCTCCCTTGCAAAGCAACCCCGGCGTGGCTGTACCTGGAAAGAGCCCAGGTGGCAACTGGTGCAAAGGGAAGCCTCCCTTCCCTGCCCGGCTCTCCATTCATAGCCCAGGCTGGCAGGAGCTCAATGAGCCAATTCCCTGTGAGAGCAGTAGCAGCCTCAGCCACCCAGAGGAGGAGGCACCTGGAACCACCTGCCTGCCTAGGCCTCAGCTCCAGCTCCAAATGAGCTCTGCTCTGCAGCTGCTGCTCGCCTCACCAGCTCCGGGCATGTAAGTGACTCCCCTCACCCTCGCTGCTTAGCCAGCCAGGCTGGGGTGGGAGAGCTGGCAGCGGGGCCCGCTCGCTTCTGCAGCTCCATTTCCGGGAACACGCCCACCCCTTTTGGTGCATTGTCTGGAGTGCCTCCCTAAGGCCAAGCTCAAGAGGATCAAAACTCATTAGGCTGAATACTGTTTAAACCAGGAAGCTCTGCAACACAATCTTATAGCACATTCTAGAGAGCCATGTTTCTGTTGTTCAAATCAGCTGTTAGCAAGCAGATTGACTGGAGGATGAGCCAAAAGACAGTATTCAACTGCAGCCCCCAAAGCACTGGAAGGTTTAAATGGGAAGGAACAACCAAGCCCAAACTTACTCAATCTTTCTTCAGCAGCTACATTACAAATATGCTTTGACTAGCTCTGGAGTTCTCTCTCAGCTAATCAATATGTAGTCACACAATCCTGTACAGACTCACTCCAGTCTAAGCCCATTGATACTGATCAAGTACAGTAGAAGAACTCTGCATATAAAGTTTATCTTCCTCCAAGCATTCTGTTACATTACCATCACAAATCTAATAGTGGAGATAAATCACCAGGAACAAAATAAATTCTACAATATCTACATCTCATTATGGAACAAATCGGCTTTACACAGTTATTCTGGCAACTGTTATGTCAGCAAATCCTCCTCAAAAAACTTTAAGCATTTCAAAAAGCAGCATAGGCTTCCCCCATCCACCGACCCCCCCAACCACCAAGAGTTTCATTCCATAAAAAGTTAGCTAGCATACTTTGAATAATCTTTTTTATGTAACCCTTAAATATCCTAAAACTAAGCTGTACATGTTATATATAACAGATCCCTTAAGATGCAGTCCTGTCTCTAGTTGCAGTTGAAGACCATGATTTGAATTCAGTAGCATCTTAAAAACCAACAAGATTTCCAGGTCAGAGTTCCCCTTGTCAGTTACAAGTAGGAACAGAGATCCCTGAGCACTCATATCCCAGTCAGAAGATGGCATGGATGTTGTAACAAAGGGAGTCAGGATGCAGAAGTACAATAAAAATACGAGCAGTTTGATTAGAGCAGGGGGGAAATGCTTATGGGTTGAAGGATTAGACATAAATGGACACAGATATTCTTAACATGGATTTTTTTCAGTTCAAAAGACAAATGAAATAGTTTAAAAGAATTCATTCTGAGATTTTTATTAGGTTATGGTAAAAATCTTCTTAAAAATTAATTTGAGATACTGCCCCTTTAACCAAAAAAATGGCCCCCTAACAAAAAAATTCTCACTATGGACCTGCGCTCAGGTACATTCTGAGCTTCTGAGGGTGGACTCTATGGTATACCACAGAACCTAGGAAAAATTAACCTACAGTGGCAACAGAAGGAATGCTTTTTCTAGGAATGCTTTTTCTATGGTATCCCATAGAGACTAGGAGGAACCGATTGACTGTCACCTGTAAAGACAACAAAGGCCAGAGGATAGTTGAGGATTGAAAAATGGGGCTATTGTTGGCTAAGAAAAAAACTGATGAGAATTTTGAGAGATTTTTAGGTTGAGTGGTACATGGATGGATAGCAGTCAGTTGGTGGTTGTGGAAAATGATGTCAAGTCACAGCTGACTTATTGCAACCCCATAGGGTTTTCAAGGCAAGAGACTTCAGAGGTGGTTTTGCATTACCTGCTTTTGTGTAGCAAGCCTAGTATTCCTGGTGGTCTCCCATCCAAATACAAACCAGGGCTGAGCCTGCTTAACGTCCAAAATTTGACAAGATTGAGCTATCCTGGGCCATTCAGATCAGGGCAGCAGCCAATCATACCAGTACAAATATTTAGGATTAAAAGGTTAGAGGGACTTACAGAAGCCTACAAGTGATATAATGTGGGAGAAAAAGGCAGAGGGAAGTGATATGAGGCAGGAAATCTAATTTTAAAATTTGAATGTTGGTAGGAGAAAGAGAGGTGTTGGAGGAGCTGATTTTTGATCTGCGTGCAACATCACAGAATATATTATATGATGTCAGGGGCAAACCGAGAGGGGGAAACAGCCTGGGAAAAGGAAGGAGGGAGAGAGGTAGAGGCAGCTTGCCTACCCAGTGGTTGGTCACCACCTCCCTTGCCTGACACAGGGCTTGGGTGGGCTAAGCTCTGCCTCCCTCTCATCACACAGGCCAGGTACTACCTCCCTCATCTCACATGGAGCTTGAGCAGGCTGGGTGCTGCCTCCCTCACTACAGAGAACTCTGGTGGACTGGGCACACCCCTTCTGCCACTGGGCTGGTCCAGCCTGGGAGGGCGTGGACGTTGTTCAGTCGCACAGTCGAGTCCGACTCTTCGTGACCCCATGGACCAGATCACGCCAGGCCTTCCGGTCTTCTGCCGTCCTCTGACTAACTGGCATGGGGCATGGACTAACTGGGGTTTATTTTGGTGAGAGCCAGTTTGGTGTAGTGGTTGGGAGCGCAGACTCTAATCTGGGAGACCCAGTTTGAGTCCCCACTTCTTCACATGCAGCTGCTGGTGTGACCTTGGGTCAGTCATAAGTTCTTTCAGAGCTGTTCTCTCAAGGGCAGTTCTCTCAGACCTCTCAGGGCCACCTAGCTCACAGGGTGTCTGTTGTGGGGATGGCAAGGGAAAGGGATTGTAAGCAGTGTTCCCTCTAAGCTGAGTTAGAGTGAGCTAGCTCACAGTTTTTTATCCTCCAGCTCACACATTTTTGTCTCAGCTCAGGAAGGATGGCTCCAGAGCAAACTAATTAATGCAGGAGCCAAACGGCTTTCTCACAACTTTAATGCCAGTAGCTCACAAAGTAGAATCTTTGCTCACAAGACTCCACAGCTTAGAGGGAACATTGAATTTGTAAGCCGCTCTGAAACTCCTTCAGTAGTGAAGGGTGTGGTATAAATCCAATCTCTTCTTCCTCTTCTTCTTCACCCATCTGCCCCTGTATTATGTGATAGCACACCCCTGCTGGGCTCCCTCCCTTCCTTTGGTTGATCTCTGCCATCCCCAGACCTCACATCCAAATCACCAGGAATTTTCAAGCCAGAGTTGGCAATCCTAGTTGGTGGGGTTGTATAAAACTTGTACCAACAAAAGGCTTATAGAATAAACAACAGTACAGAACAACAATCTTGGGTGTACTTACAGACTCATTGTTGTCTTTAGATAACTGTCAAAAGTTCCCCAGAATGTCTTTTACCAACTGAGGCTAGTTTGCTAGCTGCATTGCCTCCTGTAGAAAGCTGATCATTCACACATGCATTCAAATTGTTCAGACCTGACTACTGTAATGTACTCTTTATGAAGCTGCTCTTGAACGCAGTTCAGGACTCTCAATATGAGGTGTTGTTTATGACCTTTAAAGCCCTAAATGGGTTCAGTCCAGGGTACTCGAAGGACAAACTCCACCGATATCAACCAACTGATATTTGAAGCCTCCATCTGGGAAATATACCCTTAGCAGAGTTTTATCTGGTGGGCATCCACAGGGAGGGCTTTTTCAGCTGTTGCTCCATGATCTTGAAACCCCTTCCCCCAGGAATTGAGAATGGCTACTTTCCTAAATGCCTCATGGAAAGTCTGAATACCTACTTTTCCTTGGAGCTAGGTCAATGAGAATGATGTGGCAGGGGGGACTGGTACTATTGTACTTTAATCAGATTTTTATTGTATGTTTCCTGTAATTTTTATTGTTTCATTGTAAACTGCCTTGGGAAACTTTTTAGTTGAAAGGCAGTTTGTGAATTAACTAACTAAATAAAAAGATAAATACTGAAAGTAACCGGCAGTTTTGCATAGGTTGGAAATTAGTAAGCAACAGAACTCAGATGCTTCAAAAGTTCATGCAGGTCTTCCAGAAAAAGGAGGACCCATGCCTTTTCTGTCTATGCAACGTGGACAGAGAGATGCAAAACACATCATGTGTATAACAGCATAACAACACAAAGTATAGTTTTGGACACCAAGCCACCATCATGCTTCTTTATCTGCCTTTTTAGAATGTTTGTATGCCACCTTTCCAAGTATCTGCTTAAGGTGGTTAACAAAAAGAAACAACATGATGTAGACATTAAATTATTTTTAAAGCATTAAAACTAATTCAGCTTAATAAACATGGAAAAGACCTCCTGCTGCCAATTCCATTGCCCCCAAACTCAAGTTAATCCCCCCCCCCCCGCATCCATCTCTTCTCTGAGCCATGCAGTACCCCAAACCCCTTACATTTTACATTCTCAGTGGGGATTCTGTCTCCCAGCAAAGAATACCAACAAAACACATTCCTACAGACTTCACACATATTCCCAAGTTCATCAAAACTCCTGCAAGTGATTGCTTTCTTATAGCTGTTTGAACTTAACTAGGTGAATTCCATAAAAGTAACTTTCTGAATAGATAAAGCAAGTGGCAACAAAAAACAGCTGTGAACGTGGATGGGCTAGATCAGTGGTACTCACTCTGCAGCTCATGGAGAGCCATATTTACAATTACCATCAACCAAAAGAGCCAAATTTACTTCGATCTCTGGCAGGAGGCCTGGATCCTCAGGGATGCTCACAGCTTACCCATTCTGCTGGTGGCTGTTTCAAGGTGGGAAAGGGGCCATAGCTCAATGGTTGAGTATATGCTTGGTATGCAGGAGGTCAGAGGTTCACTTCCCACCATTTCCAGCTAAAAGAATCAGGTGGTAGGTGATGTGAAAGACCTCTGCCTGAGACCTTGGAGAGACCCTGCCAGTATTTGAGATTGTAACCTTCCCTGAGCCTGCTTGCAGGGAGGGTGGGATAAACATCGGAATGAATGAATGAATGAGAAGGCAATAACTGACGATGAACTAAGAGTATGATTCAGTATAAGGAAGCTTTCAGTGGCCTTGCTCTCTTTGCTGAAATATGGGGCACATGTCACATTGGGAAATGGTACACAGAAGAGCTACAGACAGAATGTCAAAAATCCACATGCAGCTCCTGAGCTACTGAATGTTAATGAGATATAAAAGGGGGGGACTTTGCTGTGGGAAACAATGGAGCTAGGATTCTTGAGGCAAGGTAGGAGCAAGGATACCTGTGCAAACCACTTAAGATAGCCTGGCCTTCATTGGCCTTGCTTTTTTGCCACTTAAGAGTGCATGGAAGGAACATGCCATATTGCTGCAGAGAAGGGTAACCTTAAAATGTAAATGAGTAAATAATCGATTAGCAATAATTAGTTTAAACAATGGTTCCACATTACATGTGAACCCACACCATTTTTTTTACATTGTATTTCAGGATATAAATATTTGTTTTTAATAATATGCTCCTGTCTTAGGAAACAGCTCATGAAATTGGCCATGCAGTACTGAATGTAGTGTCATGGGCACATGTGCAAATTATAGACTTTCAGTGCAACCGTGAACAGAGTTACACTTTCCAAGGGTCAGTGCTGAACTTTAGACCTCTAGTTCATAGAATCATAGAATGTTAGAGTTGGAAGCAGGGCTCATTTCCTGCAGGAGTGCACAGGAGCGGAGTTCCAGCAGTAAAGAGCCCAGGGGGTGGGCACATGCAACAAGCCCCACCCCCTGGTCCCAGCAGCCCTCAGTCAGAGCAAGAAGTTGCAGAGCTCCCCCCACCCCCCAGTCCAAAACAGTCCAGTGGCACCTTTAAGACCAAGTTTTATTCAGGTACAAGCTCTCCCTCCCCTGCGAGGGCAGATCTGCACGTTCCCCCCCCCCCCAATAGCTAGCAATCCAAAACAGTCCAGTGGGACCTGAGCGGTGGGTGTTGCCTTCTGACACACTTCCAGTGATGTCAGGGGGTGTGGCATATGCAAATAAGTTATGCTAATGAGCTCCTGCACCTCTTTTTCTATGAAATGACCCCTAGTTGGAAGCAATGCTCCCTCTAAGCTGTGAAGTCTTGTGAGCATAAATTCTACTTTGTGAGCTACTAGCATTAAAGTTGTGAGTGAGGGATTTGACTACTGTATAAATTAGTTTGCTCTGGAGCCATCCTTCCTGAGGAAAGACAAAAATGTGTGAGCCGGAGCTTAGAAGGAACACTGGTTGGAAGGGACCTTGCAGGTCACCTAGTCCAATCCCCTGCACTCTGCAGGAGCATAGCTGAAGGATAGCCCTACGATATACCCAAAAGATGGTTATCCAGGCTCCATTTGAAAACGTCCAGTGGAGCATCCACCACCTCCTGAGGCAGTCTGTTCCACTGCTCAACCACTCTTACAGTAAGGAAGTTTCTCCTGATATTTAGCCAGTATGGACTCCCTTGTAATTTCCACCCATTAGATCTAATCTTGCAATCCGGAGCGAGAGAATAGATCTGCTCCATCTTCTACATGACAGCCTTTCAAATATTTAAAGTCAGTGGGCTTAGACAGGTGCATTTCTGCTTATGCCTTCACTGTTTCTGTACATTCTCTAATGAAGTCTTTGTCTGCTTAGGTGATGTATTTAATATATGAAGACAAAGGACATGACTCAGGCAAATTACGCATGACAAAATTGAAACCCCTTCCCCCAGCTTTTCTATTGAAACTGATGTGGCTTCGAAGTGCTTAATTTTGCCTGGGTTGTGCCCAAAGCATTTTATGATTTCAAGCCAACTTTCTCATTGGATTGTCTGTATTATTGTGGACATACTTTAAATGAGCAAAAACCTGGGTTTGTAGACTGCATTATCAGAGAGGCAGGAGCAAATCAGAAATCAATCCCATTTTTGAGCAAAGTCCTTGTCCCACTATAGAAAGACGTGAGATACGATCTACCCTTGCCTCCCAAATATCTGCAAATCTATTTCTTATTTTAAGAGATAATGTCAACATCTCAACAATTCGCAGAACTGTTGCTGTTATACAGTAACTGATGAACCACCACATGATAGTTCTCATGACTCATGCAGTATTCTAATCCATACGCTCAGATTTGCTACTGTGGTGCTCACCCACAACAAATATGGTTACCGTTACTTCTGCTTTTGATTCTTCCAATTGAAGAATAATTATTTCAATGACAATACATCTATACATACATCTATAATAACAAGTTACAAGAAGTTTTAGGAAAGGCCAGTAAAATAACCACAATTTACATAGGTGTACAGTTCCACGTCTACAATATGCCTGGATATAAATATTGATAAGCAGGAAACATCTTCAAGTTGCTATTAAAATATAGCGGCACAAGATAACACTGATAGTAATAGCAAAAAATCAGAAATGTGTTTTGTTGAGGTTCATTTCAAAGTGCCCAGTCTTTTGAAGAATTTCTCTAGTCATATTACTGAAATTAAGTTGACTGTGTTTGTTTCCACTAGCTCAGCACAGTATGAAATGTTATTTGTACTTGGCTCCATCTTGTGGTCACACATGTCAAGATAGTGTGTGTGTGTGATGTGAGACGGAGAGGGACTGAAGTTGTACTGGATAATAGGAAAAATTGCATTTATGGGTTTGACAGAATACAACCAACTTTATTTTATAATAGATCTCAAAATATGTTTAGATTTTTGAACAAAGAGAAGTTGATAACATTTTTTAAAAGGATAAACCTTCCCACTGTATCAAATAATGTTCCTTAACTTGCTAGATATGACTTGTTAGGGGGTATGGCTGCAATCCTAAAGACATTTTCCTGACAGTATGCCTCATTGAATAATATAAGACTTACTTCTGAGTAGACCTGTGTAAGAGTGCTCCCTATAGCATATCCTATCATGTCCAAATGATTCATGTCCAAATTATCAATCATTATTAGTTCTGTATAATACAGGGCACAGATTCACCGACAAGATCCATGATGAGTAGTGGCGAATCTCAGAGCTCCAACACTGGTGAATGGAAAGTTTCTAGTTCAAATACTATTCCACTGGAAACTGAGACTTAACTTCCAAGCTGTAAAAGAAAGAACTGTATTATGACAGGGTCACAAGAACTATGGCCACTGAAATCTTTGTAAGTTCTTAGTGAATGTTGGGGACAGGAAAAAACCCCAAGTGATTAGTGGAGTTCATAAAAATGCACAGCTATAGTTCCTGCTGGTCAGTATTTTGCAACATAACAGAAAAAGATAAAGAGAATAAGAAACATGCTCAAGAAAAAAAATACCAGAACAATGACAAAAGAGGATTGCAGATGAAACAGAAGAACACTGTTGGGTGGTGGGATCCTGCCCAACCTTATCAGGCATCTGGTGGGGGCAAGGCTGTAAGTGGCAGGCAGGGCTGGCCTCTGAAATAAGAGGCAGTCCAGCAGACAGGTGAGGGCATGACACTGAATGAATGGGGATGGGAGGAATCTGCCCAGACCAAGGAGAGCTTTTCTCCAATCACTAGGACTTTCAGGTCATGTGGGTGGGGTGGAAATGGCCAAGAGGCCACTGGTTATTTAAAGAGGACTCAGAACCAGGCCAGGGATGTTATAAATGAACCTGTTCAGAGTGCTGGGGATCAGAAGTCAGTGAAGAGGAGGAGGAAGAGTTTGGAGTTGCAACCCCCTGCCCGCATCTCACTGAGGTCTAGCAGGTGTTCTAGCAGTAGGAACAGTTTAGAAGAAGAGGAAGAGAGTTGGTTTTATACCACCCTTCATTACCTTTTTTTTTTTTTTAAATTTTTTTTTTCAATTTTTAACAATTCTAACACTTCAAACAGTGAACAATTAATTTTCCAATTACATTCACATCCTGTAAATAGTTCCTGCGTATGTACAACGTTATAACATGTTCAAAGAATTACAATACATTACTCATCGCACTCCCGAATATGTTTTCAGTAGAAAGATAACAGACTTAGCGTAAACTTGATAGGAACATTAGGAAGCATCCCGAACTATTGGAGCGGTAAGAAAGAGAAGAAAGAAAAGGAAATATTAAAGCTAGTGGAGATGATATAAGTAAGTAAGTATGGGATTTTGCGGAACTGGACATTGCATTAATCTTATATCCATTTGTGATATTGAGACCAATCAGATGAGATAAATTGTTTTTGTGACAGATAATCTAGCACTGGGTACCATTTCTCTATGAAATTAGACTTTATTGGGTTTTGTGACATGCAATTTAGTTTGTTGGAGACTGCATCCATTAAGTAATGAGTCCAAAGTTTCTTATACCATATTTCTACTGAGGGTGCCTCTTTCTCCTTCCAGTACAATGCTATTGCTGTTTTGGCTGCATCTAGAAGGACTTCTATTGTGCGTCTATGTACCCTTGAATTCAAATTTTCAGGCCAGATATTGTTAAAGTCTTTTCCAGGAAGTCATTATTAAAGCCAATTTGGTGCAGTGTGAAATGATCCTGACTCCATAGCCCAGTTCCAACAAACCAGCTTCATCATCACAAGCGCTAACTGGGTGACAGTTTGTGAAAGGTTGTTTTTTTGGTGAAATTGTAATAGAATAGTTTTAACTGCCAACCTAAATTTCTCTTTGTGCCAGGGTTCATTGCTGCTTTTCAGTGAGTCGCTCCCACCTTGTAGCTTCTGTTTCTGCATTAAAATATATAAAATGTTTGATAACTTGTTTCCATTGGGGTCATGAGGGCAGAGAGTTTCTGCAGAATGCTCGAAAAGTAATAAGAGGTCGTGTGTTCGCTTCCCAGGAACCAGTATCTAATCTGTGGTCAGTTTTATGGTTTTTTAATGCATTTCATCAAGAGAGATATTTTGCAAATGACAGATGGTTGCCACCTGAGAGGTACAGAATAAGCTAGGGTGACTTTTTAAAAACAATCATCTCTAGTTGATTTTGAAGTGCAAGATCTTGCATCACATCAATGCTCCCTCTAAGCTGTGGAATCTTGTGAGCAAGCAATTTGACTACTGCATAAATTAGTTTGCTCTGGAGCCGGAGGCTAAAAAAACTGTGAGCTAGCTCGCACTAACTCAGCTTAGAGGGAACACTACATCACACGCATGTCTTCCTAAAGCAAAAAGTGTTTCGAGTCAACAGGAAAGAAATGGCTCAATTTGTGTCAGCCTGTAATACCATATCAAGGTTGTTTTGAATGAAATCTGGATATTTTCAGAAACATATGATAAGCAAAAACGAGACACCAAGTTTGTATAACAGAGGTAATTGTAACGTCTTTCTGATTTTGTAGACTCCAGAATGTGGGTGAGCAGGGCCACATGGCCTTGCTAGGACACAGCCTGGCCGCATATATTTCTGTACTGGACAGAGAGAGACTCAGGAAACTGACAACCAGGATACTTTCAGATACCACCCTGTGGCTTTGCAGGCTCTTCAGGTTTGTGTGTTTTGTTTTGCGTTTGGAGTGGCTTTTGATTACCAGCAACATGGTTAAGGAAAAGAAAAATGACTTAAAATTTAACTGAAACCACAACATGATTTATTGTGATTGCTTGTAGGGTGCGGAACAGGTGGTACAGGAAGGGCCTTGTTTGCCATGTGCCTTTTTCCTTGGAAATAGGGCTCTTAATAATCATGTAGAATCATAGAGTTGGAAGGGACACTCCAGGGTCATCTAGTCCAACCCCCTGCACAATGCAGGAAATTCACAAATACCTCCCCCTCCACACTCGCAGTGACCACTGTTCCACACCCAGAAGATGACAAAAAACCTCCTGGATTGCTTCCTGACCCCAAAGTGGCATGTAAAAAAGTGGGTGTATAAAAAAGGGCCACAAGAACTAAGCACTGAGGCAACCCTTCCTGCCCTCCCTTTCATGAACTGCCTAAGTTCACAGAATCCACATTGCTGTCAGATGGCCATCTAGCCTCTGTTTGAAAACCTCCAAAGAAGGAGAGCCCACCACCTCCTCCTTCCTGCCCTCCCTTTCATGAACTGCCTAAGTTCACAGAATCTGCATTGCTGTCAGATGGCCATCTAGCCTCTGTTTGAAAACTTCTAAAGGAGGAGCGCCCAACACCTCCCGAGGAAGCCTGTTCCA
>NW_015167534.1:1051465-1051708 GCF_001447785.1 Gekko japonicus | reverse complement strand
ACAGAAAACAACTCCACACTGCTGACTCATGTTCTGTGTATGGTCTACTAAGACCCCTAAGATCCTTTTCACACGTACTACTGCCAAGACAAATCTTCCCCATCCTATAATGATGTAGTTGATTTTTCCTACCTAAATGCAGAACTTTGTTGTTGTTCAGTCGCACAGTCGAGTCGGACTCTTCGCGACCCCATGGACAATCTACCGCCAGGCCCTCCTGTCTTCCGCCGTCCTCTGAAGTTT
>NW_015167534.1:1032313-1050393 GCF_001447785.1 Gekko japonicus | reverse complement strand
GACTCTTTGATACAAGAAATCCAATTACTCACTCAATAACACCCCAGCAATTCTAGTTCCAACAAAGATAGAAAGGAAGGAAAAGATAGAGTACAAGTGGGAAAAGGTCTACACCAAAGGCCTAGTGCAACTATGCAAAGCAGTCCTTAGGATTATTATGATAATATACCTGTAAAATTCGTAATATCTATAAATAAAAAATTTGTATTAAATTACCAATGTCTGAAAACTGAGTAGATGAAGTATGCTCCTTGACACCTTTTTCCCCCCCAAGTGTTTTGAGAATTGTGCTGAATTAACCTTACAAGCAAGATTGACTCTTTACCGTTAACACTTATGTAAATATATAAATTTTATCACTTTTATCCTCCAACCACTTCCAAATGTTGTCTGAAAACTGAGTAGATGAAGTATGCTCCTTGACACCTTTCCCCCCCCCAAGTGTTTTGAGAACTGTGCTGAATTAACCTTACAAGCAAGATTGACTCTTTACCGTTAATACTTATGTAAATATATAAATTTTATCACTTTTATCCTCCAACCACTTCCCAATGTTCACTATAAAAATAATAGAAAAACAATTAATTTATAATGCTAGTTACTGCAAGAATTAATTAGCAATCAATAGTATAAATACAATCAATTTGTTAAAATGATCACAATAATAATTAATTAGTGTATGCAGATATAAATCCAATCAATTTGTTAAAATGAGCACTCTAAGGATTAATTAGCTTAAAATGGTATGAGTAAGATCAATTTGTAACAATCACAACTGCAAGCCTTAATAAATCTATAAAGGAAAAGAAAAGAAAAAACCAACAGACAACCACAGAACTAATACAAAAATGTGTATACAAAATTACTATATTTTTTGTTTAAGTAGCTAGTTACAAATTTTAATAACCACTATAGAGGTAAAAAAAATCGTAAAATATTCTTGTAACTTTCAATTAATGAACTGTGAATAATCTTTAACAATTGTAACCCAAAGATGACTCCCTGAACTCTTGCAGCTAATCTGCAAGAGACTAAGGTTCTCTCTAGCCTACTATGAGAACCTAGTACTTTTACCTTGGGAACACCAACTGTAATAGGGGCTAAAAACTCTGCAACTCCATGTGAACTCCCTCCCCTCCCCTCCCCCTCCCAAAATAATTCAAACCTTGTTTAAGACGACACATATAACTAACCACGATCTAGGAGAAAAAACAAACAAACAAAAAACGAGATTTTCGTTAAGATCTAACGCAGACCAGAATTACGAGTTGAAGCACTCTTGTGCTGAGACTGCCCACATATTTATACATAGCGAATTAGACTGCAACTGTTTCCAGGATCTTCTTTTGAGGTGAGCATTAGAAACAAAACGCTAAAATACATTAAGTAACCAGAAAATATAACTTTGTTCCCTAGTACTTTGTAAGATCTTCCTTGAATACAACAGAGCCTAATGAGGCAAGTGTCCAGATCTGCCCTTTAACGTGGCTCCCTTGCCTGTTGTTTAGCCTCTAAAGGTGGCGGAGATAGCGATCCATGTTGCCTCTTCTGCGACTTAGCCGATAATTCCATAGGTACTTCTAAATTCAAAACGCGGAGCATGGAGTTTCCTTCCTCAATAGATGCCGCTCGATATATTTTCCCATTGTGGGTGATTTGTAAAACAAAGGGTGAAACCCACTTATAGCGTTTATTCGCTTCTTGTAGTCGAGATGTCACAGACTTTAACTCCCGCCTTTTTTCCAGCGCTTCGGGGGGGAGATCGGGGTAAACCTCTACCCGTTCGCCATTATAAAGAAGGTGTCCCCTTGTTCTCGCTTGTTGCAGGATCGCTTGCTTAAATCTCACATCCAACACGGAGACTAAAATATCTCTGAAAGGTTTATTTTTCATTCCGTTTACTGACCCCAGTCTGTAGGCTTTGGTGATCACGGGCAGCACATCCCCCCTCACAGGAACCTCTCCACATATCCATTTTGAGATAACCGGCAGAAGACCCTCCTCCCCTTCCACATTTTCTCCCAGACCACGTAGTTTAATATTATTTTGTCGTAGGGAAAGATCGAGTTTAAGAGTGCGTTCAGCAAGTACGTCTTCTCCATGTCGAATTTTTCCCAGTTCTTTCTGATTGAGGAGACTGTTATTCATCGCGCACTCGGCTACTTCTCTGGTATCTGTTATATCTTTTTTTATAACATCAATTTGCTCATATAATGGCTTAAACATGTCAGATATATTTTCTAGTATCATCGCCTGCATTCTGCTTAAGGCTGCATTTAAAAACTCTTCCGTTATCGGGTTTGTAGATTTCTCCGTGGCAGCACTTGTTGATGCCATTTTCCCGGGGCTCGTACGCTGCGGGGCCAAAACTATGGATCCCGATTTTGAGGCGATTTTTAGCTGTACCTTAGATCTTTTAGATTCTTCGTGACGGGAGGATTTTTGGCTTTTTTTCTCCATATATTGAACCCTTTGTTCTTTTAAATGGTCGTCTTGATTTCTCGATGAGGGGAGGGAGTCCACAGAGCAACGGCTTTAAGCGGCCATTCTACCTCCCGCGCCGCCACGCCCCCCTTCATTACCTGAAGGAGTCTTGGAGCGGCTTACAATTGCCTTTCCCTTCCTCTCCCCACAACAGACACCCTGTGAGGTAGGTGGGGCTGAGAGAGCTCTGGGAGAGCTGTGATTGATGCAAGGTCACCCAGCTGGCTTCATGAGGAGGAGTGGGGAATCAAACCTGGTTCTTCAGATTAAAGCCCTGCCACTCTTAACCACTACCTCAAACTGGAGGGAAAAGGGGCAGGAAGAGCAATAGAAAGGATGTGATCACACGAGCAGTTTGGCCTGACATAGCCACCCCACCTCTCCGGATTGAATAAGTGCAGTCACACAGCCACACCTGTCAGGCCTTCCCGAGGCATACTCACCCCATCATAGGATGACTTGGAGCCAGGTTAAAAAGGCACCACATCACAAATTGTGTTTTTGGTTCCCCACACATTCATTGTGCGTGGCTGGATGTCTGAATGCAAGGGAGTGTCCAACTTACATAGTGGCAACCCTTGTAGGTGCTTTCTAAAATATTTAGGAGACCTGGCCCACATAAAACCTGAATGATTGTTTACTTATTAAGAATCTGCTAAGAGACTTACAGGATTGGCTTGTAGCTCCTGAGGAAGGACCTGAAGTCCGAAACACTATTTATACCTAGGAAAAGTGTTGAAAAGTATTGGACATCTGACTTCATTGTGGATATCTATTCCAGATTTGGTTATGAGAGATTGTTATTCTGGATTTTGTTCTTTCCCTTTGGGATATTATGTATTTTTGTATTGTCCTATGATGGATTACATGCATTGAATTGTATTGAAGTCTCTTTTCTATTGCTCTTGGGTGGGTTGGTCAGTACACAGTTGTTATTTGTTGGATTATATGCCCGGCAACATTTTAAACTAGTACAATTAGAGGCAGTGTCATATCGCACCAAGCTGCCAGTGTGACCGCACCCAAACACACTGCAGGATCAACTGATGCAGAGGTTGTAGTTCAATTGGACTGTGAAGAAGTCCATGGTGGATTTTTGCTTTGCAGTTTAATATTAGTTTTCCTGATTATAAATAATAATAATACATTCATCTTATATCCCGCTCAACCCCCTCCCACGGGGTCTCTGAGCGGCTTACATGGTTTGTTATCCCTAACTATGGGCACATACATCATTGGGGCGGGATTGCCTACCAGCACCCAGTGGGATTCAGTTGGTATTTCCTCAGCTTGTTTCGGCTCGGCTCCCGGCTTCAGCTCGGCCTCTCCATCCCCTCTTTCCTTCAGACTTCTCGGTGGTCTTCTGGAGTCGACGGGCCATTCAGTAGCTGTAAGTAAAGTAATAGGAAGATAAACTATTGGGAAATAATCTGTTTTGTAAATAGTGTTGCCAGCTTTGTGTTGAGAAATGCCTGGAGATTTTGGGAATGGAGCCTGGGGAGAGTGGGGTTTGAGGAGGGGAGGGAGCTCAGCAGGGTCTAATGCGATGGAGCCCAACCTTCTAAAGGTACCATTTTCTCCAAGGGACCCGATCTCTGTAGCCTGGAGATCAGGTGTAATTCCAGGAGATCTCCAGCCACCACCTGGAGGTTAGCAACCCTGCTTATAAAGGAAGGGTAGTTAATGTCAACACACCAAACTAGCACCTAACAATCTTAGTCAACAGAGCTAAAACTCTAAACTGGTTAAAGCACTAATTTTATATTTAGGATGCAATAAGTTTATTGTGATTAAACTGGAGGCATTCTGATGAGCAGGACAATGACATGGCTGAACTGACCCAAACTTGCATGGAAGAAATCCCCAGTTCACCAGTTCCAAGGGTGCATTGGGATTGCCACTGAGGGTACAAAGAGGATATCCTTATGGTGGTTTTTTAAAATTTATTTTAAGGAAGCGGGCCAGAAGTAATGCAACAGATGTTTCCCCTAATCATTTGATAGACTTCAGAAAAGTTAATTCAGGGGCAACGTGCACAAAAAACACTTCCTAATACACCAGTTTAGGAGGAGAATAATTCTTTTAGGGAACTTCAAAACCGTTTTGGGGTTTTTTTGTGGGGAGGGGTTATAAAAATAGGTCACGTTTATTGGGAGTATTACAGGTATATAGGATGTCCCATTTTAGGGCTGAAGACTTTATTAGACAGTC
This sequence comes from Gekko japonicus, assembly GCF_001447785.1. Taxonomy (NCBI): domain Eukaryota; kingdom Metazoa; phylum Chordata; class Lepidosauria; order Squamata; family Gekkonidae; genus Gekko; species Gekko japonicus. The sequence continues at coordinate 1,045,698 of NW_015167534.1, read as the reverse complement.
CAGTATTCATCCAGTTTTATAATGATGACACAGACATAATCCTTGTGGGGGCTACAAGGCTGGCATACTAGTCACAAACCCTGTTCAGCTGGCCCAGTGGTCTGGCTTTATCTGAAATGGTTCATCTGCCTCTTTGACTGTTGTGCGCCACTGGAAGTCATGGACGTCTTCCTAGTCTGGTGGAGGAGATTTTTGGGAAGCTCAGTGCCATTGGTAATTCCAGCAAATGATAGATATTAACCAAATTTTACCACAAGTAGATGGAATAAATAGTTAAAACAGATTTAAACAGTACTATAAACAAGATAGATGGCACAGCAGTTCGATATACTAGCTACAAAAACTGGAGCCGCTAGGCCATAGACACTATGGGTCTTCACCTGATGGGCTGTTTGAAGATGGAAGGTTTCAGCAGGGGAGGCCAATAGATGGAATAATTGGACACCCGCTGCCTCACCCAAAGGCCGGGCAAAACAGCTCCATTTTACAGGCCCTCCATTTTACAGGCCTTTGTAATTCTTTTCTTTTTACTTTAATTTTTCCTTGAGTTGTACTGTTTGGAGGCTGCCTGTTCATTTCCAGATTTAAAAAAATTCCTAGTAAAGTAACCATAACTGTGGGTGCCTGAGTTTTGGGGAGGAATACTTCATGTTCAGTATCACTCCTTTTGGTGCACCTTTGTTGGCTTTGCATCTTCTTACAAAATGGCTGTGAAATGCTGGCATAGGTGCGCAGTGAAAATTCCAAGGTGCAATAAATCTGCTCTTTGCTATACAGCTCTTGACAACTACATGACATTTAAAGGAGTAGGAAAATCGTGTCTATATGTAGATCCATCTAAATAGATATGGTGTAATAAACAGACACATGTACTTTAAAAAATAGTTCTGTATGGGTAGAGGATTGGTTATGTTGTTTGCTGGGGGGTGGGGGGTGGAATAGCAGATGGTACAGAAAACAATGTGAAAACAAAGGCTGATTATTGCCATTACCCCCAGGCAAGCAGTGTTACAAAATGATTTTCCGAGCAAATCAAGTGGATTCATATACCTGCCTAATATATTGCCCTTTGTCTCTAAGTATGCGGCAATAGTGAGCTAATTTTTTTTAAACCTCCATCTTTCCTTACTTATTATGCGTGGAATGAAGAAATATAAGCCTTAATATATATATATAAACCTTGCAGCCATCAGTCTTTTGCAAACAATGGTCACTTTGTTGCCCAACTGGCAGTGGGTGGCTGGGAATTAATGTAGTAAATTTTTGTTAGGTTGGACATCAGGAGGCAAAGTTGACAGCATATATTTCTGAACTCCAGAAATAGATATCAATAACCACAGTTGTGAAACCTCCTTTGGACGTCAGATGCTTGTGTTTCTAATTCCATATCACATGAGCAAGTCTGACGTAATCGCAGACCTTGTCTATGGGAAGAACAGTCCCTAATACAGCGTTATCTACAGAACTGTGGCTGCTTGCCTGAAGGAGTGGTCTTTTCAGTACGCTTTACACTGGAGATAGTTTCTGGTATGTCAAGCTCCGAAATGATATAGGTTTCTACATATGGGGCCAAAAAGACGGAGCTTTGTTAAATACTTCAAATTTCAGGTCAGTATCCTTCTGATTCATGTGAACTAACATTTCCTGTTTCTCTCTCAGTGTGAACTCTGGAGAACTATGGACACAAATTTTAAGCTGATAGATGTCTGATTTTTGCTTTCTGAAGGCTGCCATGCTGATCCAGAAACCACCACTGACAGAATCAGTAGCTTTTATATGTGCATATATCACATTGTGTATTCCAAAGTGTGCTCCTGAATTTATTGCCTAGTATAAAGTAATATAAGTTATAGTTCAAAGTTAACACATATTGTGGGAAACATAACACTATAACAAGATGGTTGTAGCATGCTGTAAAGGTTGCACATTTTCAGCAGCTGAGTCATAGTAATGAATTTTTAAGAAGCTTATAGATTGTACTTCATTAATGTTTGCAAAATATTTAGGGGGAGATCCTATATTTTATTGCCAACTTTTGCATAAAGTCTCACAGAAAATACTGAGAATTTTTGCAATGATTTTAGTCTGGGAAATATTTAAAGCAACATCAAGCTATTCTATTTCTATTTTAGAATTAGCAAAAAACCCTCAACCACGTAAAGTGTTGATTCTGCGTAGCACCAACAGGAGGCACTGGCAGAGCTGGATCTGCCTTGCCTTGTCTTTCCCCCAGCTACTACCAGGTAGTGCTCAAAAGGTGATACTGAGACTTGGTGAAACCACATGGACTAAAAGCCATGCAACATGGATGACTAAGCAAAGAGAAGGAAATGAGTAAAATGGCCTCTCTTGAACTGGAGGAAGGCTTCTTGTGTGGGAGGAATAGGTGCATAGGATCCAAGTCTAACCCTTGAATTTATATTATTTTTAAAAAGTCAACTATCACCTGCAGTGTTTTTTTCCCTATCAGAACAGAATTGTTAGAATTCCTTGCTTTGCAGCAAAAATAAATACCAACTCTGTCACCATCCCTTGCTGTCCTGAGTTCTATTCCTCACTCATATTTCCTTTCTCCAATGAAAGGATCAAGACTATCTTGAGACTGTAGAAAGAAGCTAGGCACTAAGCAGATAACCCCCCCCCCCAGAGCAGTCCTAAGAGTTGCACCCTTCTAAATCTACTGAAGTCACTCCACCTAGAAGGGTGTAACTTCTTAGGATTGCATTGCTAGAAATCATAAAAACATAAGAGAAGCCATGTTGGATCAGGCCAGTGGCCCATCCAGTCCAACACTCTGTGTCACACCGTGGCCAAAACCCAGGCACCATCAGGAGGTCCACCTGGAGGGTCAGAACTCCAGAAGCCCTCCCACTCTTGCCCCCCCCCCCAAGCACCAAGAATACAGAGTATCATTGCCCCAAACATAGTGTTCCACCTATACCTTGTGGCTAATAGTGCCGGATTTACGCATAAGCTAAATAAGCTACAGCTTAGGGCCTCGCAATCTGCTGGGGCCTCAAATAAAAACACAAAATATATAAAAAACGATTTTAAAAATCTCATAGAAAAATCACTGAAATGAAGTCAGACATATCACAATGATAAATTCTAAATAATTTTAAATATACAAAATATAGGTAAAGGCAAAGGTTTCCATTGCTCAAAAGCCAGTTCCAGAGAGGGCCCTGCAGGGGTATCACTCACTAGGTTGAATGGGGCTTCCTCACCTGCCTCTGCAGGAGGAGTGGGGGGAGAGAACAGTCCGTCAGTGTATTTTCTGTTGCTCTCTCACTCCCCCACCCCAAAAAGGGTCTTGCTCTTGTAATATTGTGGTATATTCATTGTATACATGTAGTGGAATTGTCTGCTCTCTTCCCCTAATATCTGTGTGATTTGCTTTGGTCCTCTTGGATGGAGCTCTTGTTTCAGTTTCGTTTTGTATATGCTGAATGGACCTGAGAACAGGTGGCTCAGTGAGTACTCTAGCCTGGGAACCCACAGCCAAAGGGAAACATTACAGTGTAAGCCTTCAAGCTCCTTTTTAACTGCTGGGGGGGGGTTGGAACTTGGGGAAAAACAAACATGCACAGAGGCTTTCATTTTCTTTCCCTTTCCCTTCTTCCATTTCTTTCTTTCTTTGTTTCCTTCTCTTTCTTTGTTTCCCTTTCCCCCATTTCTTTCTTTCCCTTTTTTCCATTTCTTTCCCTTTCTGGGAGCCCTCTATCTATGCCTTAGCTAGGCATCAGGGAGGGAGAGGGGGGTGCATCTCAGTGCTGAGCATATTTTATTTTTATTTGATTTCTTATTTGTTGTGATGTCAGTGCACTTTTTGTGATGTCAGTGCACATGCGTGGGGCTTTGGGGGGGGCACTTTCCCCAGGGCCACCCCCACTAAAAATGTCCTAGTTAGGAGCCTGGGTGGGGCACCATCAATATAGACTCCAGCCCATCCAGGGAGGATTGTGTTTAACCCGTTGATTTATGCCCGGTTGGTTGGTAAGTGTATGCTTACGCCTACAGTTGTGCCTTATTCATTTAGTGTGTGTTTGTGCTCCATAATTGTGTAAATAGTAAAATAAATTATTCTATTTGGGCCAATAATCTGTGTTGTGCTCTGACCCCCGCACTGCACAATACCAAAGGGAGGGGGTAGCCCAGGGAAGCAAGGAAAGGGCAGACCCCTGGGTTGCCAACTTTCCAGGGATCCCCCAAAGATTGGGGATCCCATCTCCAAATACGGAGATTTGGCCACAGAGGTCTCACTGTCCCTCTAAAAAGGCAGTGACAATTCAATGAGTGGTGGCAGGCAACTTAAGGAGTGAGATACGCCCACAGGATGAGGGTGGAAGGCGAAAAGCTGAGTTATAAACTGGAGCCCGTTTCGCCACAGTAGGCAACCAAGCTTGGTTCAGACAAAGGACAGAAACCCTTCGCAGGCCTTTGTGATGAACTCATTGGGGCCAATCCTAACTAGGGTAGCCAGCTCCAGATAGGGAGATTTTCTGGTAGAGTCTATGGAAGCCAGGGTTTGGGGAGGGGAGAGACCTCAGCTGAACAAAATGCCATAAAGTCCACCTTCCAAAGCAGTTGTTTTCTCCAGGCAGGAGAAATCTGTTATCTGGAGTTCAGTTGTGATACCTGGCGATCTTCAGGCTCCACCTGGAGGTTGGCTACCCTGTGTAGGAGAGCAGGGTCTGCTAGATCCAGGTTCTTGCTGTAGAAGATGAGTGGGTGATTTTGTTTTTTGTTTTGTTTTTATAATCTTTTTATTAGTTTCCACACAAATCAACCAACAAACAAACAAATAACACAAATACATAACAGATAGATATAGATAATTTTTGTACCTTTACAAGATTATGCAGTAGCCGATATCATCACTTTTTAAATTAATACTTCTCCAAAATGGATTCTCTGACAGCGCATCTTATAACCATTTACTCCTATACTGTATCTCATTTTCCTTTACGCATGGTCAACAACCTAAGGATTAATCAGAAAATTTTCTCTATCTGCACTACTTATTTTTATATCACACAACATCTTAAATTCTATTAACTCCATAGAAATTCCTCCTTTTCTTCTGAATTTGGCCATTTTTTTCTAGCAACTCTTTGTGTTTACAACTTTACTTTCCTAACCTTCAACTTATAATTGTCAAGCCAAAAAGTTTTCTTTCACAAATCAGCACATTATACCTTATTCCAACCACCTTACTTCCTTACTAATAGAGTATCCTTCTGTTACTTAACGAAATAATAATAATTCTTATGTATTGATACAGCTAACTATATCCATTTGCTTGTTTCCAACGAAACTGTTTTCTTTTCTTTTATTTTTCCCTTCCTCTTATTCTGTGAAAATTGCTTTTTGGCAGATTAATTTCATCCCCCTTCCAGACCTGAGCTTTGTCCTATATGCAATCAGTTGCCCCATCTGTTACTTCTACTTCAGCAATTCTTTAACTTTGCACTCCCAATCGATTGATACTACACACAGCTACCTTACTCATAGTCAATCGTTCCATTCTTCCTTGCATATCAAAATCTAATACAACCTAAAAGTATCCATAGACAAATAAACCCCTTGCCCCTTGTTTCCCCTTCCTTTCTCTGTTTCTTCTTCTTCTCTTTCTACTTCTTTTAAATGTCTGAAGTTCTTAAATTCCATTGGTCTTAGGGTCAAACTTTGCCAGGTCCCTTCCCATAGATATATCTTCTTTCTTTTATTACATTTAAAGTTCTTTTTGAATTTCTTAAGTTTTTTCTTTTCCTTCCCTTGGTGTTTTACAGTGTGGTCTTTTCTCTGTTGTTCCTTCTGAGCTTCTTTTAAATTCCTAAGCTTTTTGCGTTCATATAGTTTTAAATCTTGGCATTGAGCTCTCCTCTCCTCTACAAGATTCTTTGTTCTTATATAACATTTAAAGTTCCTTCCTACTCTTCTTAACTTTCTCTCTCTCTTCGCTTGTCCGTTCAGTGTATGTTGCCTTTTCTGTTGTATTTTAAATCTTGAACTTTTCCCTTCCTTTGACTCACTTCTCGCCAAAAGTTCAAAGTCCTGCAATATATCCTCTGTGTGCAAAGCTTGATCAACTGAAGACTCCCTCTCCTGATCTAACTCATGCTGTTTTAGGACAGGTGAAAGTCGTTCCATTCCCTCCTTATTTTCCGCCTCCCCCTGGGGGGCCTGTTGTCTTCCAAATAGAAAACGAAGAAGAAGAAGAAGAGATTGGATTCATACCCCACCCTTCACTTGGAGTCTCAGAGCGGCTTACAAACTCCTTTCCCTTCCCCTCCCCACAACAGACACCCTGTGAGGTGGGTGGGGCTGAGAGAACTCTGACACAAACTGCTCTTTTTCAAGGACAGCTGTGCCAGAGCTTGTGACTGACCCAAGGTCACATCAGCAGGTGCAAGTGGAGGAGTGGGGAATCAAACCCGGTTCTCCCAGATTAGAGTCCGCGCACTTAACCACTACACCAAACTGGCTCTCCTTTTTGAATGCTGTTGCTACCGCTGTCGCAACCGATTGTTTAGTAGATTCTTCCAAAAAAGATTTAAACTGTTCCACATTAAAGTCTGTTATTTGTAAGATTATCTCAGGTTCTGTCTCCTCCTCCATTTTCGCCGCCGCCATTTTCTCACTCCGCTTTGTACAAATTCACAAATAGTCCTTAAAGCTTACAGCGTCGTTAGCCTCAAATTCCTTTCCACTGTTCCTTTTCCTTTTCATAGTCATCTATAGTTTCTTAATTAACTTTTATAGTCCGTTATACATTTGTTCTTACCCCGTCTCTTCATTACTTCCGTCTTTCCTCTCACTTTCCATAGCCGCCTTCACCGATAGTTGAGGTTTACTCCAGGGGGGTATTTCCCTCGCAATCTTCGTTTCTTGCAAAGGTGTGCGCCAACAAAAAGAATCTTCTAGCTAAGGTACCATTTTCTTGATATTAAAAAGCTTTAAAACGGTTGGTCGCTGCTATTTGAACACAGAAGCCGTGTTCCTCCGATCCTCGTCTCTGCTTCGGGGCAACCGGCTACACCCCCGTGATTCGCCATCAGCGGGGGTGGCCAGTAAGCCCCCTGCAACTTCCCCTCCCTCCAGGAGTGGAAGCGGGACTCATCCGCCGAATGGAGAGCCCCAAAAAGACGTGGGGGAGCCGGTCGGGGAGCCGGTGGGTTTGGAGACCGTCCAAAACCCGACCGCTCGCAGCACAGTCATGAGTGGGTGATTTTGGACCAGTCACAGACTTTCAGCCTAACCTACCTCACAGGATTGTTGTGCAAGTCAAAAGGGGGAGAGGAGAATGATGTAAGCTGCTTTGGTCCCCATTACAGAGAAAGACTACTTTTCCTCCTGGGAAATGTATTTATTTAATTTTCTATCCTGCCCTCCCGGCTAAGGAAACCAATGTTGCCAATCTCCAGGTGAGGGCTGGAGAATTACAACTGCTCTCCAGATGGCAGAGATCAGTTCCCCTGGAGAAAATGGTGGACTCTGTGTCCTTATACCCTGCTGAGATGCCTCCCCCCCATGACAGCCAATGTGACATGGCTGTCAGGGCTTGAGAGCACGGTAGAGGCTACGGGGGGGAGAGAGAGATGGAAAGCTGAACAGAGGGAGAAATAAAGGTAGGTTGATGAGTGGCTGAGAAGTAGATAGGGTTGCCAACTCCAGGTGGGAAATTCCTGGAGATTTGAGGGATGGAACCTGGAGAGGGTGAGGTTTGAGGAGGGGTTGGACCTCAGACAGGTACAATGCCATAGCCTCCACCCTCCAAACCAGCCATTTCCTCCTGGGTAACAATTGTTTGCCAATCTGCAGGTGAGGGCTGAAGATCACTCAAAATTACAACTGCTCTTCAGGTAGCAGAGATCAGTTCCTCTGGAGAAAAAGTGGACTCGGTGTCATTATATTCTGCTGAGGTCGCCACAGCAAATTGACGCTGAGTGCCCAAGGCCAGGGCTCGCTCCCAGAGGCTAGCCAGGGGGCCGCCCCCTGGACCCCCTCTTGCGGTCTCTTTATCAGCAATTTTTATGAAATTCAAAATGTTTTCATAACTTTTAAAAATGAACTCAAATCTATTAAAATTAATTCAAAAAGACACTTATATTTTTCAACTGATTTTTACAAAATTCAGAATGTTCCCACAAGACGTTATTAAGACAAGCTCAAATATATCAAAAGAAATATAAAAACCGCCCTAAATTTTTGAATGGGGGGTTTAATATAGTTTTACGTTTTTGAGAGGGAGGAAGACTTTTTGAACGGGATATTTTTCGGGCAATCAGCCAGTATTTATTAATTGGATCTACTGCGGGTTTCGGCCCTGGGATTGGTGCCTTCTTTGGTTGTACAGTTTTATGGAGCAAATTGGCTTTTTTTGTAATATAAATTGTCATTCCAATGTTTTCTGGTAGTGGTGGAGCTACCATACATCATGCAAGAGATCACGGAACCAGATCTTCTGTTCAGTGATCTCTTGATTTTATGTATGATGTAGGGTAGCCTTGTTATTGCTAGAATGTGTTAGAATGACAATTTATATGACAGGGGGTTGATTTGCTTTACAAGGCTGTATGGGGGGGCAGTCTTGGGGTCAAGACATGTTATAGAGTTGATTGATAAATTCTGGCTGATTGCACAGAAGAGATCTTGTTCAGGAAGTTCTTTTCCCTCTCAAAAACGTATTAATTAATTTTTTATCTTTAATACCTAAATAATTTTAGTTAATTTTTAAAATCATTATTTAGAAAATGTTTGTAATCTTTTATTTCTAGCATTTACTTTTATTTTCCTATTTTAATTTAAAATGTTCTGTTCTATGAGCCTTGTTTGTCATTTTAAAACCCTTTAATTATGTAATTATTTCTGTGATTTTGTAAATACATCCTTTATTATTTTTTTAATAAAAATTAAAAGACAATATATTTTCAAATATTAAAAAAGCGTATATATTTTAATTTTTTCTGAGACCAGCTGATGTAATTTAAAACAGTAGGGGGCCTCTGGGTTTTGTATAGTTTAGGGCCTCAGCAAGTCTAAATCCGGCCCTAGCTAATAGCCACTGATAGACCTCTGCTCCACATGTTTATCCAATCCCTTTTTGAAGCTGTCTAAGCATGCAGCCACCACCACTTCCTGTGGCAGTGAATTCCATGTATTAATTACTCTTTGGGAAAAGAAGTACTTCCTTTTATCTGTTCTAAGTCTATTGCTCATTCTTAGCGTGCCCACGACTAGGGATGGGCATGAACTGGCTCACGAACAAAAGTTCATGATTAATTTGAGCCGGTTCGTGGTTCATGAAGTGATGTTTGTGTTAGATCAACTGGCACAAATTTTCCACAAACTTTCCAGCTATTTGTGGCTGTTTGTGGCGGTTCGTTAATTGGTACATTTCCAGACAGACTGTCTCTGCTCAATCTAAATGTTTACAAAATTTCAAAGCAACAAGGGGGTAGAACTTGGAGGGCAGCTACAGGAGAATCAACTGGAGATCCCCTGTGTGTTTGGTGTCTCTAACACACTTGGGGGGGGCATTCTACCATATCAGAAACCAAACCAGTTAGTTTTGTAGCTAAAAGTTTGTGGCGGTTCATGAACCAGGCACGCCATTCCCCTACCTATCTATGAATTATTGTATTATGAAAAAGGAAGAAAGTACTTTTTTCTCTACTTTCTCTATCCCATATCATGTCACCCCTCAATTGTTGTTTCTCGAAGCTAAAGAGCCCTAACCTCTTTAAACCTTTCTTCATAGGGAAGGTGTTCCATCCCCTTAATCATTTTAGCTGCCCTTTTCTGCACCTTTTCCAATGCTATAATATCATTTTTGAGGTGCAGTGACCAGAACTGTTCACAGTATTCCAAATGAGGCTGCACCATAGATTTATACAGGGGCATTGTGATACTGGCTGATTTGTTTTCAGTCCCCTTCCTAATAATCCCCAGCATAGCATTTGCCTTTTTTATTGCAGTCACACACTGACTCGATATCTTCAGTGAGTTATCTACCATGACTCCAAGATCTCTCTTCTGGTCAGTTACTGCTAATTCAGATCCCCATCAACATATATTTATAGTTTGGATTTTTGGCTCCAATGTGCATTACTTTGCACTTGCCCATATTGAACCTAATTTACCATGTTGACACTCACTCACCTAGCCTCAACAGATCAGGAGTACTATGAAGTTATATAGCCCTTTTTTTGTTTCTTGTTGCCAAGTCGCAGCTGATTATAAGACCCAGTTGGGTTTTCAAGGAAAGACATTCAGAGGTGGTTTCCCATTGCCTATCTCTGTGTAGCAACCTTGGTATTCCTTATTGGTCTCCCATTCAAACACTAACCAGAGCTGACCCTTCTTAGCTTCCAAAATTAGCCTGGACAGGGCATGGTCACACAGACTAGGCATATAAAGCAATCCTTAAATTGCTTGCTTCTGCCTGGTTGAGCAAGACCCAAGGCCCCCCTCTAATCATTAACTATTGTGTTCTGTCAACTGGCTAAAATCTCAGTCTGCATATATCTACCATTTCCATAAGTATAAGGAAGACAAAGACTTCATAACCTAGTATCATCTGGGTTTATAACTACTACAAGAAAACTAGAACACCAGGATTGTGAACACCACCTTTCTCAGGATCAGGGATGGGCACAAACAGCATTTTTGCAGTTTGGTTTGTGGTTCGTGGCTGAACCATGAACTGAACCATGAATCAGGAGGTTAGTTTGCAAACTGCATTGGTTCATATGGGTTCATGACCTGCCACTTTTCATGGGGCTCAGAAAGCAGGGATTTAAATGGCTGGGAGCTGAACCCAAGAAAGCCCCTTTAAACAGCTGAGCCACATGGAGCAAACTGCTCCATGTGGTTTAGCTGTTCAAAGGGGCTTTCTTGAGCAGTCAGTCCATGAGGCTTTCTTGGGCAGCGAGCCTCAGGAACTGGCTGCCTAAGAAAGACCCTTTAAACAGCTGAGCGGGAACAGTTTGCTCTGCATGGCTCAGCTGTTCAAAGGGGCTTTCTTGGGCAGTGAGCCCCAGGGACTGGCTGCCCAAGAAAAAGCCCCTTTAAACAGCTGAGCCATGGGAGCAGGCTTATCTGTTTAGAGCCCGAAATAGCTGAGCGGCAGGAGCAGGCTGCCCCTGTGGCTCAGCTTTTTTGGTTGCTTTCACAGGGAGGAGAAAGCAGGGGCTTAAATCCCTGTTTTTTGCTCCCGCCGAACCTCCATGAACTGCCTTAAAGGTTTGTGACCAGGTTACAAACCGGCGAAAATTCGTCATGAACAAAGGTTTGCGAGCTGGTTCATGCCCTTCCCTCCTCAGGACTTATTAGGCCTCTTATCAGGTGGTTTATATAAACTTTTGGGTCATCAACATATTAAACAGCCTATACAGTATGGCATAGTATCCCACCATATATCATACAAATAGGGATTTTCTGCAATTATATAACTAGCAGTGCAATTCTAAACAGTTATACTCTTCTAAATCCATTGAAATCAATAGATTCAGGCTTCCGGTCGAGCTAAGATGGAGGACTGAAGCACTTTCGCGATTGTGCGGAGTGGGCGATGGCCGCTTTTGACAGTTTGGGCAGTATTTAGCCCAACGCATCGCTCCCCAGCGAGGGGGGGGGACAAGCAGGCAGCAGTGCCTAAGAGGGCGTGTGAGGTTGGCGTGGTTTAGCTTCGGAAGAAGCTGAATCAGGCTTTGATCTCCTCCCCTGAAGAGGGCAAGTGCCGAGCAACTCTCCAGCGGCCGATCGAGCCGGATTACCGGCTTAAGCTCTTCACCAGCCGACCTCTTGAAGATGGGCAACAACAGTGAGTGAAAAGAAGCAATGCGAAACCCGTTTTGAACGTGCTAGATAACAATAAACGTACCGCTTACCTGAACGTTGATTTGAACAAATTTGAAATAAGCGGTTGAGCGGATAAGGAATAAATATTCCCAGAAATCTGATTCCGGTAGAGAAAAAAGTTGATTGAAGGCTATAAAACAGCAAAAAACTATATTGTTTAACATTCCTGCGGTGAGACTGAGATGTGTGCGCAGCCGGGAAACCGAAACTGACGAACTGTATCGCGGGAAGAAGAAGTCGGTGTTACAGGAAAGGCGATCCGAGCGAATTGGGCAGGAAGAAGAAACCCTAGAGGGGCAGCAGTCAACAGGAAGAAGCTCGGATCTTTTAAACTGCAGGACCGGATGTGAGTGTATGCGAACAGACGGGACCTGGTAATGGGAAACTGACCTACTCTTCACCCGATTACCATAGAGAAGTTGCGCCCGACATTTTGAGGAGGACTTCAACTTAAAATCCTTTTTAAACATCTTCCAGAAGACTTGTGAATGCGTAAATAGAAGGAATCGAGTAATCTACACTCCACCTTCTGGAAGAGGCTGTTGGTTTGTAAATTTGTGCACTGCAGTGAATTTGCCAAAACGGAGACCAGATGGGCACCGAAAAGAGCCGATTCCGACCCTGACGTTCAACCAGTTGTGAGATCAAGGGCAGGTTCAACGGCAACCCCTAAAATGTCTAAAGAGAGAGAAGGATAAGAAAGAATTGTATTCTGCCATGGAAGCGATGGAGAAAAGAATGACGGAGGCGATACAAGCTATGGGGGAAAAAATTGAGAAAAGTATGGGGGCACAGATCGTTAAACAGCTGGAAGACCAAATAGAAAAACAACTTGAGGCACAAATGGCTAAACAAACACAGATACATCTGAAACAACTTGAAGAAGTCCAGGAAAAAAATATAGCAGCAATAAAGGAATTGGTTACAACAGAAGTTACTTCAATCAAGCAAGAAATAGAAGGAGTCAAAAAAGACATACAACTTAATGCAACCAAAGCTACAGAAACGGAAGAAAAGATACAACAAATAGAAGAAAAACAAGATTCTTTGACTCAACAATTTAGAAGATCAGAAACAATGATGGAGTTCAGAAGGATGCAAACCCACCTGAGATTTAGAGGCATTAAAGAGAAAGAAAATGAAAATATAAGAGAAGAAATGATACAGGCAATAACTCTATATCTGGAAGAAGAGGAGGGTTCAATGGAAACGGAATTCGATTTGATCTACAGAGTGAACTCCAGAATTGCAGAGGAGAAAAGTCTACCAAGAGATGTAATTGTACAATTTGTAACAAGAACAACTACAGAAGACATCTTTAAGAAACAATTCACCGTCCCGTTTGAAATGGAAGGAAATAAAGTTATGGTAATGAGAGAGCTCCCACGAGCAGTACTTGGACTAAATTCACCAAACAAGAGGAAAAGAATCAATTATTGGATACAGAAACAAAATTGTAACGTAATATGCTTGCAAGAAACTCATATTAGAAATCAAGATGTGAAATATTTAAAAAATGT
>NW_015167534.1:1024210-1028998 GCF_001447785.1 Gekko japonicus | reverse complement strand
AAAATGGTATACAGAAGAGGAAACTGTGAAAGAGCAAATGTTAAAATGGGCAATAAATATGAATGAGGAAATTTTGATTGAAACATGGGAATATTTGTGGAAAAACTCTATTAAGATATCGCCTTGTACTAATGTTAGAGAGAATTGTTATAAAATGATGTATAGGTGGTATATGACACCGAAAAAAATTGCAAATATGAACCAGAATATGTCAAACAAATGTTGGAAATGTAAGAAACATGTTCGCCTTGTACTAATGTTAGAGAGAACTGTTATAAAATGATGTATAGGTGGTATATGACACCGAAAAAAATTGCAAATATGAACCAGAATATGTCAAACAAATGTTGGAAATGTAAGAAACATGAGGGCTCATTTTATCATATGTGGTGGACTTGTGAAAAAGCTGTAGATTTTTGGACAAAAGTCCACAGTGAAATGCAAAAAATACTGAAATGCTCTTTTAAAAAAGCACCTGAAATTCTGCTTTTGGGACTAAAAATGGAAGAAGTTAACACGACTAAAAAGACGCTACTTTGGTACTTAATAACAACAGCAAGAATGATTTATGCACAATATTGGAAAAATGAAAAAGTACCAGAGATTGAAGACTGGATACAAAAAGTTCTGTTCATGGCTGAAATGGACAAAATCACAAAAAAACTGAACAATAGAGAAGAGGAAGTATTCTTAGAAGAATGGATTGACTTTAAAACTTATCTGGAAAAGAACTGGGATGTAAGACAAAATTTAATATGTTTAGAACAATATTAGGTTAACTGATGTTATCTTGAGATGGTAGTGATAAGAAAAATGATTTAACTGACGACATATTGTAATGTGGGTGGAAGGGTGGAAGCATTGCGGGAAGCCACAGGAGGAAGGGGAGGTAATGGGAATGGGGTAAACAATGGAAAGTTGTAAATGATTAATGTTGGATGTTAAATTCCTATTGAAAATAAAAATTTGTTTACCAAAAAAGAAATCAATAGATTCAGATGGCTATAACTTTTTTTAGTATTGCACTGTAGGACTTCCAGCCTAGGGTTGCCAACTGTGTGCTGGGAAACTCCTGGATATTTGGAGGATGGTGCCTGAGAAAGGTGGTGGTTGGGGAGGGCAGGGAGTTCGGTGGGGTATAATGCTATAGACTTAAGCCATTTTTTCTAGGGGAATTGATGTCTGTTGTCTGAAAATCAGTTGTAATTCTGGGAGATCTCCAGGCACCAACTGAAGGTTGGCAACCCTATTCCAGCCATATATGTATCATACTAATTTTGGGTTTTTGAATGCCAAAGTAAACAAGGTATAAAAAGGATGATTAGCACCTAGAAAAGAAGAAAAATCTGGGAGGACATACCTAAGCCTTCATAGCTACTCAGATAGCTACTTCAAAAACTGGTCTACTTTGTAGTTTGAACCTGATCTTTAGGAGTGGTGACCTATGCAATATGTTTTGTATACTGCTATAATCTGAAGTGTTTACATTGATAAGAGTTTCTTAGGGCAGGATTGGGAATATTGTGTGTTAACTGCTCTAACAAAAAATAATCCATATTTATGGGACAATTGTGAGTTAGGGTAGCAAAAGCTAGCTGCTTGCAAACATGGAGGGAGGTATTTGTGAATTTCCTGCACTGTGCAGGGGGTTGGGCTGGATGACCCTGGATGTCCCTTCCAACTCTATGATTCTATGATTGTCACTTCTGTTAAAAAAAAACTGGAGTTAAAGTGAGTGTAATCAGAACACGGGAATTAGGATGTGAATTGTACTGTTCTGCAAGGACTATAGTGAACTGGGAAAGCAAAGTTTGTGGGTACTCATAAGGTCTAGTTGACCTATTAGTGTTCTCTTCCCTCCTACAGTCAAAAGATTCTGTAACATCAAGACATTGGTCCTTAACATCAAGTTAATTCTCTAGCATGACTTTCTTATCCTGATTACATGTCTTCAGGCAATCCTATGGCTATTCATGGCTCAGCTGTATTGTTTGTATTGGGATATTTGGTTAATATAGCAGAGTTTTGCCCCGTCATAGAAGCATGATACTGAGTGTAATAAATAAATCTCCTAAGAAGTATATTGCAAAAAAAATATTATTTAGGTAAACTTGTATTTATTCAAGTTCAGTTCAGATTCAGATTGCAGTTGAAAAGAGACAGAGAAGCCTATCTAAAGAGTACTTTCCCTATCACAAATGGCCAGCTTGTCCAGCATCATGTGTGTGGGAGTATGAGAGCACTGTATCTACAGGAGAGACCTGCAGAGACATGCGTCTCCATGGAAGGCCCATGGGTAGAGAGTGAGAGGACCAATACAGAGAGAGAGGAGGGGTCAGAGGGCAGCTCCCAGGTTAAGACAAAGAAAGGCATATCATTCAAGGAGATAATACCTATACACACTTAGAGTGATGTCAAGACATGCTGAGTCGCTCCAACAGTTTGCTCACCAAGATACTTGAACTCTTAGTTGGAATGTAGCCGTTACAGTACAATTAAACATAATGTTCCTATAGGGAGGATAATCATTTGGCTTTTGGGTCCTTCACCTGAGGGGGACCCTTTATAGCCTTAAAATCAGGTTCTTGGTTCTTTACAAAATTAATAATTTGGTGCACAAAAGACAGCCTCAAAGAAGACTGTAGTTCATCAACACATTGTGGATTTAAAAAAAAATCAACACAGTATTTTTGTTGTAGATTAATGATGCCTTTATAGAAGAGGCTAATCAATTGTCAAAAACCATATAATCTCTTAAACATTCTAAAGTTTTCTGATTGCGATGTTTAGCTTGCTGAAGTCAGCAACAATTTACTACTGCATAGGATTGGCAACCTCCAGGTGGTGCCTGGAGATCTACCTGAATTGCAACCGATTTTCAGGGGCAGGGATTGAGTCCCCTGGAGATGATGGCTGTTTTGGAGGGTGGACTCTGGTATGTTACCCTGCCGAGGGCCCTCATCTCCCCAAACCCCGCCCTCCCCAGGTTCCATCTCAAAATCCACCCCAGAATCTCCTGGAATTTCTCAACCAGGAGCTGACAACCCTTCTACTGTGGCATAAATAGGGAAATAACTCCTTGAAGATAGAAGGATGTGGTCTGCACACATTTTTGAGTGACAGAAGTCTAATAATAATACTTGGAAGGTGGAGAATCTATTTCTGACATTGTGAGTTATAAAGGATGCATACCGATATGATTTGAAGATCGTAAGCTTGAGGCTTCTGAAGACGTTTATCAGAAATGGGAGTTACCGGATTACCCGTTAAGCCAAACTGAAAGCATACATTGTAAATTAGCAAAGTCAAGCTGAAAGCACATGTCGTTAACCAGCAATTGGATTCTCCGGTTTGAACATCAGAGTGGAATTCACAGAGATAACTTGTTTCAGTTGCTATGCAACTGAAAGACTTTCACTAACTATTGCCAAAGTTTGGACGTAGAGACTTTCATGAACTGTGCATAATGGTAACTCTTTGGTTTTGTCCTTTAGTACCCATGTGCCAGTGGTGTGAATACTAGTGATTATTGCTGTCATAAGAGTACAACTTTTTCTAAATAGGATATTGTAGATATTTTGAGTAGTTTTGTAGCATAACGGTAACAGAGACTTATATACAATATATATATTAAATATTATTTATTTTCACATTAATTTCTGTACAGTTTGGTTACATGGTGTGTTTTGGTATTTCTCTGCTTTGTGACATCGTGGTTCCCTTTGCATTTTTGCTGTAACCCTACTACTGTGGCATAAATGGGGAAATAACTCTCCCCTGCACCGCATTTCAGCACAAGAAAATGGCGGGGGGGGACCCTTCCTCCCCCTGTGGCTGTGTTCTGAGCCCTTGGACTCTCCTTTTTTTTAAAAGATATTTCCTACAGATGCTGTGTAGCTCTGGGGTGACACAGTAGGGCCTGGGGAGGCAGTACCTGATTGTTTAAAAAACAGCACATACAGTTTGGTGCTAAGCTCACCTTACCTAGGCAAGCATACAGACAAGGCTAGCACTAGTTGATTACAAACTATGGGTAGCATTTAAAATCAGAATACAATGCCTGCTTTCAGATAACCAAAAGAACCACAGTTTGGTCAGCCCAAAAATGAGCCTCAGAAGTCTTTGGGCTCACATGCTGTGTCCCTGCCAATCTGCCAAGATCGGAGACTTTCAGACCTACAAGCAGGGGTAATTTCCTGCAGGAGTGCACAGGAGCGGAGCCCAGGGGGCGGGCACATGCAACAAGCCCCACCCCCTGCTCCCAGCAGCCCTCAGTCAAAGCAAGAAGCAGCCAGGTAAGCTGCAGAGCCCCCTTCCCGGCCCCCCGGCCCAAAACAGTCCAGTGGCACCTTTAAGACCAAGTTTTATTCAGGTACAAGCTCTCCCTGCTCTGCACTGTTATGCCAACTTCTCCAGGAAATTCCTGGAGACCCAATCCAAGTTATCTACCAAGGAAAATTGGGTACTCGTGGCTGTGCGTAAGTTCTATACCCGTTTATACAGAGGTCAGATGGCCAATGAAACGCTCGCTATATCCCAGGAAGTGAGACAACACACTAGAGTTTAAATAAATGTTGTCTTTACTAAAGGGTTTTTTCATCAGGCATACAAAAACGGAATCATACAAATTCATACAAGCTCCTTAGTTACAATAGTACATTAGAACAATTGCAGCATAGAAAATAACAAAAGCATCAAAATGGGGATGACACAATGGGGCACGGCTATACTCATCTGAGGTCCAAGCTGATGAAGAACTCTCCTCCTTGGAATGATGGGCAGCCGAAA
>NW_015167534.1:974431-1023727 GCF_001447785.1 Gekko japonicus | reverse complement strand
GTGGAGGCGGGGGTGGGGGCGGCGGCAGTGCCAGATGCTGCTGTTGGTGGTGGACGGGAGGGGGTTGCGGCGGAGGCTGCGCGTGAAGCATAGGCTGCGATTGATGGTAGGAGGGAGGTGGCAAAGGAGGTGGAGCGTAGGCGGGCGCTTGCGAGGTGGGGTTTTCCGCACTGGATTGCGTTCTCCCTGGTCCCTGGCCGGCCTGTGCCTTCCCCTTTCCAAAGGTGCGTCCTTTGGGTTTCCTTCCTGCTTGATTGTATTGGGCCGCCTTCCCCGTGGAATGGTCATGGGAGGCGTTGGCCGAAGACTGAGCGCCGTGATTAGCGTATGTCACCTCCAGAATGGAGGGATCTTCGTCCTTTATTTGCTTCCTATGACTCTTGGGGGGCTTTAGCGCACCAGCACCTCTCATGGCGATAGAGACTCTCCTAATACGGTTCCGTAACTCTGCCCATGTACCTCTCTGTGGATCGTCCAGCTGAAGATACTGTTTGGCCTGTTGGTTAAGTCCTTTCACTAGCGCTTCTCTGAAGGCGGGCACATTGTAGTTAACGGGGGCAACGGCGCCGTTCACTATCCCAGATACCCTCGCTAGCAGTTGCTTCCTAGCCAAATAGACCTCTGGATCGTCATAGGGACCTTGCTTTTCATTGTGAAAGATTTCGGTCAGACAATACTCAGGATTCAGATAGGTGATCACCTGCGTGATCCATGCCTCTCCTGTGGCTCGAACCAAGTTGCCGGAAGATATTGCTGAATTAATGTCAGCAAGGGCAGTTCCAGTGGCACACTTACGAGCCAACATGGTGAGATCCTCACCTTCCAACCCCGCATAAGAGGTGGTAGCGGTGGTGGCCCACTGCACAAAGTTCTTCTCGGTCAATGGACCGAGCTCTTCAGCAACGGCTTTGCACTCCTCCTGTCGCCAAGGGCGATTCTCCACGACAGTTTTCGTGCGTGGCCTGTTGTTGTTTATGGTCACCGTTTGATTAGTGACGCTCACCGGATTAACCGGAATGGGCTCCGTTGAGTCCGAGTCGTCCTCCGACTGCGAAGCCGGGTCCCGGTAGAGGTCCAGGTCATCCTGCTCAGTAGAGCCATCAGGATGCCTGGCAGGGCTCTCCGTATGGGAAATCCTGCCTCTATCTCTGGGCGTATCGGGCTCCTTTTTCCGGAGTGCGGGTTTCGAGCTAGGAGTCGGGCTAACCTCACCGGTAGGGTCGCGTTTGCGATCTAAGAGGTAGTCCGCAGTGGACTGTGCCTTTCTGAGCTCCTCAGTGACCGTAGTCAGAGCAGTCTCGGCTTGGGCGGCTTTCTCCTGTGCGGCTTTACACAAAAGCTTGGTCTCATGGACCTGGTCGGAGAGAGCCTTTTTGTCCATGACTAAATTGACTCGGTCAGTCCTAAGTTGCTGGATCTCATCGTCAGCAATCCTTTGGGACTCACTCAGCTCTTCCTGAGATTCCAGTCTCCTCTGTTCCAACAGACCCTCATAGTGTGCCTTCTGGACATCCAATCTATTGGCGTGTTCAGATCGCTCCTTCTCAAGAGTGATCTGCAACTTTGCCACGTCCTCTCGAGCACGGGTCTCCAGGGACTTTATGTGAGCGGTCTGTTCTTCCCTGAGGATCCTTATCTCAGATTCATGTCCGTTTCCCAGGACTGTTCGCAACTGGGCCAGATCCTCTCTGGCGCGCTCCTCAAGGGAGTTTAAGCGAGCAACCTGTTCATCCCTAAGGATTCTAATCTCGGACTCGTGTCCGGCTCTCATGGATGTCTGCAACTGTGCCCGATCTTCTCGAGCTTGCTCCTCGAGAGACCGTATACGTGCAGCCTGCTCCTCCTTGAGAGTTCGGACCTGGGAATCGTGCGCATTCCCTAGATCCACCACCAGTTTGGCCAAGTCCTCTCGAGCGAGCTCCTCTAGGGACTGTATATGGGCAATCCGTTCTTCCTTAATTAGTCTGATTGTGGATTCGTGTCCAGTTTTCATGAGCACTATTTGTTGGTCCCTCTCACTCAGTTGTGCCGCTTGATCTGCAATGCGATCTTGAGCCGTGCGCAACTGACTTTCCTTTTCGGCCAGTTGAGCCTTCAGAACCTTGGTGTGGTCCTTGAATGCATCCAACTGTTTGGCCGTCTCCTCCAGTTCATGATTGAGGGATCCTACTTGCTCGCGGGCGGACCCTAACTGGTGATCCTTGTCGACTATTTGGTTAAACAGAGCCTCGATATGGCCTTGCGCTGCATCTAGCTGGGCCATCCAGCTAAGCTTCAGTCGTTCCCATGCTTGTCGGGAGGATACCCATCCTAGTCCGAAGAATAGCACAGCTGTGAGAGTATGCCAAAACATTGGCAGCCAAATGGTGGACGAATCCCACCAAGCGGCAGACTCCAGCACATTGTGCACGAACTGTAGGAACGTATCCTGGCCGTGACTGAACATTGGCGACTGTGCACCCATGATTGGTGTGCGGGGGTAGTGCTCACTCGCGGGTATCTTACAGTGGTATCCGGGTGTCCGAGATGGCTCACGCCGGGTCAGCTGCAAGTATAACCTCGGTGACGGCACTAATTCAGGCAAAAGGGTTTACCCTTTGCACGTGTGGATTTTCCGAGTTAAAGAACGCTGTTCTTCCTCACGGGTTATCCAAGAACCGTGGACGGTGTGACCTTTGCGATCGCACCACCCGTTTAGATCTCTGGCAAACAGGCGTACAGAGATCAAGGCTGTACCTGAGGGTATTTCAACCCTAGGTAGCCTGAGTTTCAGGCTTTGCGGATAAGGAAGAGCTACTTCCTTTCCAGGAGCAACCAGAACCTGGACCGTAGTCCTTGAAGGGTGTTGGAATTCCGGGGGGATCAGTCCCGTTTTCCCTTGGCAGACCCAACTGCGCCAGATAGTGAGGTTTTCCCTACTGGAGAACTTAGCTCCTAGGGACGGGACGGCTACAGCGCGCAGCTTGTGCCGATCCCGTGCGAGTTGTCCTCAGCTCGCTTCGGGGGAGGGAGAATATTACGGGCGCAGCCTCTTGGCTGGGCACCGAAGTCGGGGAGCGTTTTAAGGAGACAGGGGTTTATATGTTCCTGCGTGTATGTAGTGCTTGTGCAACTGGGGGTCCCTAACCAGGTCCTCTTCGTAGTCGCGCCTCGGTGTCCACCCACAACGATAGGATCGGAGCGCGAAACCGAGGATGCTCCTGGGTTTAGAGGGAAAGGGGTAGAAATC
The DNA here is from genome assembly GCF_001447785.1 of Gekko japonicus. NCBI lineage: Eukaryota > Metazoa > Chordata > Lepidosauria > Squamata > Gekkonidae > Gekko > Gekko japonicus. The sequence continues at coordinate 1,020,498 of NW_015167534.1, read as the reverse complement.
CCTCCCGCAGTACAGATGCCACTAAAGGCCAAGCACGCAGACGGAAACCTCTCACACTTCCCTACGCTAGAGCGTCCAAACGACCAGATCGTTTCTCCACGTTTTGGGTCCTTCGGAACCGAATGGTTGGGTACCGGTTCCGAGGGGTCCAAAGGTCGCCTCACACGGGGCACCAGATCTGTTATGCCAACTTCTCCAGGAAATTCCTGGAGACCCAATCCAAGTTATCTACCAAGGAAAATTGGGTGTTTGTGGCTGTGCGTAAGTTCTATACCAGTCTATACAGAGGTCGGATGGCGAATGAGACGCTCGGCTATATCCCAGGAAGTGAGACAACACGCTAGTCCTTAAATAAATGTTGTCTTTACTAAAGGTTTTTCATCAGGCATACAAAATCGGAATCATACAAATTCATACAAGCTCCTTAGTTACAATAGTACATTAGAACAATTACAGCATAGAAAATAACAAAAGCATCAAAATGGGGATGACACAATGGGGCACGGCTATACTCATCTGAGGTCCAGCTGAGGAAGAACTCTCCTCCTTGGAACGCTGGGCAGCCGAAATGCAGCAGCTTGTGAACTCCAAGGCACACAGGTAGGACCAGCCAAACCACGTGTGAGCTCTCTGGGTCGCGACTCCGGAGAACTTAGGTAGTAGAGTCACTTGTAGCACCTTAGTGCACTGCTATGGGGAGGGTGGGTTAACCAGAGAGACAAAGGAGAGTTTCTCCTTAAATAAACTCTTTTTGGGGCATGTGCTATCCAGCCATAAACTATCAAACCCGTCCTCTAAACTATCACTACTGGATGAAGAGGGGGTGACGAGGGGATGACGAGGGGATGACGCTCTCCTGAGGGGTGGTGGCAATATGCAGATCCTACTCCTACATCAAAGGTGCCTTTTGGCAAGGTGTGAATCTTCCGTTCCCATGGACACCTCTTGATTTGCAGATCTGGTTCCTGCTCCAAAGCCATAAACGCTATTGTCTTTAGATCTCCAAACCAGATTAAGGGAGTAGGGTCACTTGCTCTTTCCATTCCAAGAATGCCGGGGTTCACTGGGGATTTTCCATAGCTCTCCAAGTGGGTGCAATGGCGTGGTGTCTTCTCCATCCCAAAGAGTCATGGGATACATTCCAGGGACGCACATGGTCCGTATGTGCAACGGCAGGCCCAGGCCAGCCTATTTCTAGGCAAGCATGAGATGCAGAACAAAGCAACACACAACATATAGCAATCCCTGAATACACAATGCATAGGTATTCATGCTAGAGACACACATAAGCAGCATCACCACTATACAGAAATACAAGCATAAGCTCATATCGTTACAGCACGTTCCCCCCCCCCAATAGATAGCAATCCAAAACAGTCCAGTGGAGCCTGAGGAGTGGGTGTTGCCTTCTGACACACTTCTGGTGATGTCAGGGGGTGTGGCATATGCAAATAAGTTATGCTAATGAGTTATGCTAATGAGCTCTGCACCTCTTTTTCTACGAAATGACCCCTGCCTACAAGTAACCAGAATTTGTTATGATACCTTCATTGGCTGGTTTTTTTTTTAATGCTGCTTGTTTATCTACCTCAGAGTCATAGTTCAGAATCCTGATTTGAAAGCAAGGAACAAGCTGCAATTTGTTAAAGCATTCTGTTTGCATGTTGTAATGATTTGCAGTGTAAGACCCCCTCCCCTTTTCCTTGACTGCTTATGTGGGGGGGGGGACTTTTCTTTACAGGAAATTCTACACAAGAAAGTCTTCAAAGAAAGTCTTCAATGCACAAGGGAAGGAGGGAGGAGTGCAAAAGCTTGAGGACTTTTAAAGCTCATTCTGCTCAGGAACAAACAATGGTTTGTTTGGCTTGTTCCTAACAGCTGGATGCAGCCAATGTAGAACGCAAAAATGTACAGATTGCTGTGCACACCTTCCGTTAGAGGGAGCTGCTAATTCATTTATTTCCTTTTGTATATAGTTGTTGGTTTTCTCTTTCATTGTCAGATTGTCTGTCTTGTTTCTTCATACACTACATTAAATATATATTTACAAAGCAATCCTTTACTAAACCAGACAATTAAAAACTGTTCAAACTCAGCAAATGTGTAACAGCAGATTACAAATTAGATAATTATTTTTAAAATGTTCTTTAGGGCATTCAATAGAATTATATTGTACATGGTAATAAATAAAGGTATTCTACATTTGACAAAAGTGCATTGTAGAATGCATTTTCTTTTTCAAATACAAAGTATATATGCATATGTATATGTCTTTAAGGGAGCCTTCAAGAACTACTTTCTGTTTTTACCTTCCAAAGGGAGAGGCCATACTTGGGTCTTGTGTTTTGCTCTTGAGGTTGTACTCTTTCCTTCTGTTAGTAGTTATTTATTCATTGCCTTTCTCATTGAGACTTAAGGTGGATTACAAATTACACACATATAATAATATATGTACAATTTTTATATATATCTGATATATAGAAAAGCCCTAATGCGTTGGCACTTTCCAGCTTTCCCATTGGCTGTGCTGTGCGCTCCATCAGCCATTGGCCCATCAACCACCACTCAAGAGTATTCACATGCCATTGGCTGGGTGCTGGGTTCACTCCTCTCTCCCACTCACTGCCAGCCTGGCCACTGTTCCCTGACAGAATAAACTGCCAAAATGGCTGTGTCTCCTGATGAAGATGCTTCTCCTGCTTGGTTCCTGTGGGGCTAAGTTTTTCCTCAGTGGCTGTTGCTAGGCAACCAAGCTTGGTTATGTCAGTAAAAAGACAAAGGCCCTTTCCAAGCCTACCAGCTCCAGGTTGGGAAATTCCTGGAGATTTTGTGGTGGAGTCTACAGAAGCCAGAGTTTGGGGAGGGGAGAGGCCTCAGCTGAATAGAATGCCAAATGCTCCACCCTCCAAAGCAGTTATTCTCTCTCTCTCTCTTTTATGGAAGATTTTTATTATTTTCAAACAAAAACATACACACATACAAGCAAAACATACGTACATGAGAGTTATACTTGTATTATTTTCCCTTTAAACTACCTCATACATACATACAAATCTGCATAACATGTTTACTATCATAATATGTAGCTATTTAAGCAACCTCTAAGTGTTACACTACTGTTTTTCTATACAACTATCTCAGGCCCTGGTCACATGGCAAAGTTGCCGCAGTAGAGGCACAGAAGGTGGGCGGATTATCTGGGCGCGATCACACCCCAACATCTGGGAAGTGGAGCGCACCCGTGACATACCGCTGACAATGCACATTTAAAAACTAGTACCTCCAAGGTACTAGTAAATGTTTTACATGGGCTGCCTCCAGATGCCTATGATGTGATCGCGCTGGCGCGCGGCATTCCCCTCCAGTTTCTCGTTTACCCACTGGCACCAAGGGAATGACCGGTGCTGTGCCACTGGTGCGTCTGATCACGTAATCGCAGATCAAACTGCGCCGGGGCAATTAGCCATGCCTCCCCCAGCGATATCCGGCCCATGTGCCCGGGGCCCCTATAGGTTAACAAATTTTCTAATAGTTACTTTCTTGTCTAAGCAATCTATAATCATTTAGTTATTGTTCCCCTACATCTAAAATCCTTACACCAGATTAAATGCAATATATCTATTGCTTTTCAATAGTCTAGGGGTTTCTTAACCCATTCTTATTTATAAAATTTGAATTTCTTCTTCTTCTTCTGGATCCTTTTCTTCAATATAATTTTAAATCTATGCTGTTCATTCTTGTAGATGAGGAGATTTTCCCTTAAATCTCGCCTTCCATATTTCATCCTTGCGGTAGTTATATATTCCATAAATTGCCATTCTTTTGGCACTGGTTTTCCCTTGAATATTTTAAAACTTCCAAGTTTTAGATGTTCTTCAAATGCTTCACTGTGGTTCTGAGTCTCTGTTTTTCCTCTGTTTAGATGAGTCCATTCTTCCACGAGATTGATTTGATTGCTTAAAGTCTTTCTTGGAGTTTTGATCAAATTCTGGGACGGTTTCAATGTGTGCTCTTGTAATCTGCCAATCCTCCTGAATAGAGAAAAATAGGTTCTGCAATGCTAGACTGACATCTTGTGAAATTGCCGTGCTAAGTTCATCACATAATGCCTGTGTCCAGTAGGTGTCACCAAAACTATCTCCAAACACTTGAGTTGGCATTTTTCCCAATGCGGCTTGTATTTTTTCCAATAGTCTCAACAGCAGTATCTCCAGAGAAGTTCAGACACAGAAGTCTCTCAACAGCAGTCAGATGGCCAATAGTTATTGTAAAAGCCTTTTAACGTAGCTTTTAATAGGTTCAATGGGACATTTAGTAATTAGTGTAATTCTAGTACTAAGTTCAGCTTTAGAAGTCTCTTTTTCTCAAAGACAATCTGTACTCCTTTAGGGGAGTATATCTTTTATTAAAGTCATTTGCCTTACCGTTAATATCCAAAGAGAAACGTCTCTACAAACCAATTGTTTCTTTCTGGCTGTCTGCCACTGTAGCAGACAATTTATGGTAAAGACTAATTAACTTGCACCTCTATTCAATTCTCCACGGCAAAGCATGACATCATAATGGGCTGTCCCAAGATAGTAAGTTTCACTCTAAATATCTTACTTTCTTTTTTAGGAGGAGAAAAATTTATAGCTCTCTTGTAGAAGCTTAAACGATAGTCTTCCTTCACCTCAGAAGGTATTTATCTCAGCATACTTTTCACGGGTCTTATCTCGTTTCGGCTGTTTCACGGGGGGGGGGGCAATTCCACCTCTCCTTCTAAATCCCTTCAAAGATTTATAGGGGCTTATTTAAAGAAATCATCAGGTTCTTTCATGTTGCTTTCACTGGTACTCACGAAATATGACTTCATCGGTGCATGATGAGGCTCAAAACAACTCTCTGCTTGGGGGCAGTCACATCTGGTTGCTGTTATGGCGGCCATAATTATCTGCATCTTCTCCGTTCTCTGCTTCTGAGATGATTCAGGGCTTCCAGCCGCTTCTGCCTCAAGCGGGCCCCCCGAATCAAGTCCCTTGCTCCACTCCTTCCTCCAGGAGGTCTAGTGAGCTTCAGGCTCCCCTGAAGCCCCCCTAAAAAGAACGAAGAGTCAGTCATAGCCAGGAGCAATTCCTGGTGTCGACTGTCTTGATGTGCTGACTGACGTCCCATCTTCCAAAGCAGTTATTTTCTCCGGGGGGGGGAGAAGAAGAGGAGGAGGAGGAGGAGGAGGAGATTGGATGTATACCCCACCCTTCACTCAGAGTCTCAGAGCAGTTTACAAACTCCTTTCCCTTCCCCTCCCCACAACAGACACCATGTGAGGTGGAGGGCTGAAAGAGCTCTGAGAGAACGGTCCTTGAGAGAACAGCTCTGACAGAACTATGGCTTACCCAAGGTCATCCAGCAGCTGCAAGTGGAGGACTGGGGAATCAAACTGTGTTCTCCCAGATTAGAGTCCAAGCACTTAATCACTACACCAACCATTGCTGCCAATCTTCAGGTGAAGGCTGGAGATCACTCAGAATTAAAATTGCTCTCCAGATGGCAGAAATCAGTTCCCCTGGAGAAAACGGCTGCTTTGCAGAGTGGACTCTGTGTCATTATACCCTGCTGAGGTCGCTTCCTCCTGCTTGGGTCCCCACTGTGGAGAAAGACTGTACTTTTCCTAGGTAGAGGCTGCAGGTAGGGGGGAGATGGAAAGCTGAAGTCAGAGGGACAGATAAAGGAGGTTGATGGTTGGCTGGGAAGAAGATAGGGTTGCCACCTCCAGGTTGGGCAATTCCTGAAGATTTGAGGGGTGGAGCCTGGAGACGATGGGGTTTGAGGAGGGGTGGGACCTCAGGCAGGTACAATGCCATAGACTCCATCCTCCAAACCAGCCATTTCCTCCTGGGGTACCATTGTTGCCAATCTCCAGGTGAGGGCTGGAGATCACTCAGAATTACAACTGCTCTTCAGATGGCAGATATCAGTTCCCCTGGAGAAAACAGTGGACTCTGTGTCATTATACCCTGCTGAGGTCACCACAGCAAATTGATGCTGAGTGCCCAGAGCCTCTTTCTAGAGCTCATTACATTTATTTCCACAATGGGCCTTATTCCTAATATATATATATATATGATTTAATTTGTGTGCGAGTACACACACACACAAATTATATCTCTGTCATCATCATCATCATCTACAACTCAGTCAGACATCTAAGGGCATCATAGACCTGTTATTGCTCAATCTTGGGTTGAATGCCACTTGGTATTTGTGAATTTCCTGCATTGTGCAGGGGGCTGGACAAGATGACCCTGGAGGTCCCTTCCAATTCTGTGATTCTATGATTCTGTAAAACATCCAATAAACAATGCAGTTAGGAGGTGTCCTCACCCAGGTAGAAAGCACAGTTCCAAAGAAGCAACCTGTTATTGAAGTCACCTGTATCTCTTGTGTGTTGCTTACAGTGCTGGACTGAAGGGTGAACTGGGACTGCATAGGTAAGCTCAGCCCCAAATGATGCTATATACACAGTGCGATCCTAAACATAGTCCTGGATGGACCATAGGCCTGTGTTGCAAGGAGCTGCCTAAATTAGTCCACCAGGCCTAGCTGCTCCTGCAGCTCTGGCTCCCACTTCTGAAGGAGCTACAGCTGGACCTACAGCTAGGTTTGCCAACCTCCAGGTGGGGGCTGGAGATCTCCCTAAACTAGAATTACAGAGATCAGTTCCCTTTGAGAAACTGGCTAATTTGGAGGGTGGAGTCTACGGCATTATACCTAGGGTTGCCTGCTCTGAGTTGGGGAATACCTGGAGATTTGGGGGGGTAGAGCCTGAGGAGGGCGGGGTTTGGGGAAGTGAAGGACTTCAGTGTTGTATAATGCCATAGAGTCCACCCTCTGAAGCTGCCATTTTCTCCAGGTTAACTGATCTCTGTAGTCGGGAGATTAGTTGTCATTCTGGGAGAACTCTTGGCTCTACATGGAGGTTGGCAACCATATTAAGTCCAGGCTGTATCAGAATCTAAATTGTGTTAATAGAGGATGATAAGGAGGCACTATCAAAGCAAGCCATGGCTGGGCAAGCAGACAAATCTTTAGCAGCTCATCAAAGGAAACCCTGTCCTCACTAAGCGGAGGCAAGACAGATTTAGACAGAGAAGCAGGCAGACGGGAACAAGGCCAAGATGTAATCATAGAGCAAATATACTTGTCAAAGAGTGACACAGACAAGAATGAGGAACAAGAAATATATAGGAAGCAGGGTAAAGGTCACTGATTAGTTGCTCATGGGTGTTGTTGGAAAGATGGGAAAGAAATGTGTCAAGACCAATATTTTTTCCTGAAGGGTAATATTATGGACATGTAAGGGGAAAAAATTGGCCTCAGACCTAGAATGATCTGAATCTGAGTCCTGGGCCAGGCATTGACCCTGTAGTAGTTTTGATTTTTCCATTCCTGACTGTTGTGCCCCTTGTAAGTGTAATAAAGAATTAGGAAAGGATTAACTGACTGGGCAGTTATGGGATGCACATTCTAGCATCTACTGTTCTTTAATTTATTTTTATTTTCTGGCAACTGCTGAGTTGTAGTGTTTGAGCTGCCTGCTTGTTGCCTGAATAAACAGAACTACTGTTGAAATATCCATCATTGTGGGAATGTGTATTGTGGGAAGGAAATATTTAGTATTCCAATTCAACCAGGTCCTGAATTGAGCCTTTATTCTGCAGCCATTGCTGATACAAAGCAAATAAATTAATAATAGTTTAGCATTTATATATTGATTTTTCTGTGTTCATACTGCTTCCCATACATCATATATCAACCCTGAAAGGTAAATAAGTGATTGCAAATGGAGTGGAGCTGAGGGTTGTTTGAAACCACCTAGTGAATACATGGCTGATGTGAGAATTCAAACAGGATCTTCCTGTTACCCAGTATTCTGTCCTATATCACACTAGCATATTCAATTTTTCATTAGCAATCTAGTCTACAATCCACAATTAATTTTGTATCTATAGCTTTAGTAAAGGCTTTGAATTGAAACATCACTACAATAGGGCAGAAACACCTTCTGATATGTTTTTATTATGTATGGATTCTATTCTAATGATAGCTTGTGATAATGCTACAGTCTATGGTAAGATCAACATTTCTAAACAGAAATTTTGAGGTGTCACTGGACAGGACATAGCATTCATATTTTCCTCCTGTTAACTTTCTTACCTCTCTCTCTCTCTCTCTCTCTCTCTCTCTCTCTCTCTCTCTCTCTTTTTACAGATGACCATCATGTCTCACCTAAAGGATCTCAAAGATGACTTCCACAGTGACACCGTCCTCTCTGTCTTAAATGAACAACGCATTCGGGGTGTTTTGTGCGATGTCACCATAATTGTTGAAGACACCAAATTCAAAGCTCATAGCAATGTCCTGGCTGCTTCAAGCCTTTATTTCAAAAATATATTTTGGAGCCGTACAATCTGTATTTCTGGATATGTATTAGAATTAGATGACCTAAAGGCTGAAGTGTTCACAGAAATTCTTAACTATATCTACAGTTCCACAGTGGCCATTAAAAAGCAAGAGACTGTTCTAGACCTTGCAGCTGCAGGGAAAAAACTAGGGATATCATTTCTGGAAGATCTTACAGAAAAGAATTTCTCAAATTCTCCTTATTTATACTCATTTTGCAATGCAGAGAAGGGTGAAGTGAAAGAAGAGAAAAGACAGGAAGAGTCCGCTATCACAAATGGACCAAGAATCACAAATGCATATTCAATTTTTGAGTCTGAGAATAGTAATAATTTGTTTTCTCCTCTTGACTTGAGAGCAAGTTTTAAAAAAATTCCTGAGACAACTAAAGCATCCCAAGTTAGTCTAGAGAGGAATGGAGCTTGCAAAGAGGTAGAGCCAGCTAGTACCTTAGCAGAACATTCCTATGCTGTTACTGCAAGTTGTGATGCTTTCCAACGAAATTCCTTTTATCACCATGAGAACAGCCCTCTTTGTAAAGTAACTGAGAATGGTTCTGAAGCAGTCCAGCCAACGCCTCTGACTGAATCAACAACTCGAGTGTTCAGTACACCAAAGACTGCTTTTAATTCCCAGGTCACTGATGTGCCTACAGTAAAGGTACCAGCCCACAAAGGAACCAATGCAGAGGGTCCCCATAAACCTGTAACTGATCAGACAACTTCTTTTCAAAAATCCCATACAAATTCTGGCAATTTTTTCCCTTCCAAAGAAGATGAAAATAAATCTGATCCTGTTTCGGGGTCAATAGTCACTGCCATTCCACACATTTATAATGGTAACTGTTGTACGGAATCATTTAATGATGGAGCCCAGTTCAGCACTCATCTTCAGCTTCACACACAGCCTCAAGAACCTTTAGTTTGCAAATGCTGTAGTAAACAATTTGAAAGTACTACTGGACTAGAAGCGCATGAGCAGGTATGCCGGGGACTGAGCAATGTTCAAAGTGAAAATGACCAGCATTATTTAGACAATTTTGCTGCTTCTAGTGCAAAGACTGGTACCTCGTATATAAGTTCAGAGCCTGCAATGGCTGAAGATAATCTCACTGATCATCCTGTCCCAAATTGCACATTGCCAGAAACAGACCACTTTGTTAACATGGTTGATGGACAGATACTTTATACTTGCAATGTTTGCAAACGTACCTATGTTACCTTGTCCAGCCTCCGAAGGCATTCAAATGTTCATTCATGGCGAAGAACTTATCCATGCCATTACTGTAACAAGGTGTTTGCATTAGCAGAATATCGTACCAGGCATGAAATCTGGCACACAGGAGAAAGACGGTATCAGTGTATCTTCTGCCTTGAGACTTTTATGACCTATTATATACTCAAAAACCACCAGAAATCTTTCCATGCAATTGACCATCGACTGGGAGTAAACAAGAAAACTGCTAATGGAGGCCTGAAACCAAGCGTGTATCCTTACAAACTTTATAGGCTTTTGCCTATGAAATGCAGAAGATCACCATATAAAAGCTATGAAAACTCATCATATGAAAATATCCAAGTTGATGAACCCTCTTCTAGCACTTGCATAATTCAGAATACTGTCAGTTCTGAATTACCATCGCTGAATTTTTCAAACAGTATGCTGTCAAACACATCTGTTTCCTTGGATGCAGCTTCATGTAATGATGCAAGTGCAGCAACAGCAGTGGCGGCAGCAGCAACTGTGAACACTTCACACGTTTCTTCCCAGGAAGCTAGCGCATCACAATCAGACCTTAAAAATGATACTTACTGTGCTGAAAAGTCACTGGCCCCTACTGAACTTAGCTCGGGTTCTCAAGAATACAAGTCTTCTATTATAACATTTAGTAGTAGCAATGCCAGTGAAAATTCAGCCTCTGTAATTAATTACAGTAATTCAACGTCTTCTGTGATAATGCACAGTAGTAGAGTTTCATCTGTAATAATGCACAGCAATGCTATCAATGCAATAGGAAACAGTAATACAGGAACCTCAGATACTACAACCAGCCAGGCAGCAAATAATGACCCTGTAGAAGGGTCAGAGGACAACAAAAGAGCAAGAAGCAATAGGGAAAAGAAGAAAGTGCCACAGTATGACAGAGCAGAAACATCAGAGCAGTTAACATATATGGCAAGTGCAGTAAAGTCTAACACAACCACTGATATTTTTGAACCTTTGAGTAAGACTGAAACCTACATTGCAAAACCTGCTTTACCAGGAACATCTGCTGATAGCAATGTTGCCCCTCTTTGTCAAATAACCGTCAAAATTGGGAATGAAGCCATTGTGAAAAGACATATTTTGGGATCCAAACTGTTTTACAAAAAAGGCAGACGATCCAGACATGAATCCAAAGAAGAACATACGGTTCAGGTTACAGAACGAGAAAAGAGAGAGAGAAGCGTGTCTCGAGTCTGTAGGTCAGACTATATTGAGCTCAGTGAAATGTGTGATGACGTAAGTGACCATGACTCCAATGATAAGCCTTGGAGACCATATTACAATTACAAACCCAAAAAGAAGTCAAAGCAGCTAAGGAAAATTAGAAAGGCAAAGTGGAGGGAAAAGTGCAGGAGCAAGAACTCCTACAGAAGAAGTGAAAAGGCAGGAGTCATAAATTATGCACTTAGGAACATTTCTGGAGAAAAGAACCTCAGTCAAGAAGATGATGAGAAAATGCCAAGTCTTCACTGTGAACTCTGTGAAAGAGAGCACTCTTCTGCTGAAGAAGCCTTGGAGCATTTGCACAGGGACAGAATTCCTTCTGAGTCTTACATTTGTGACTTATGCCAAAAACAGTACCAGAGTCCATCTGCTCTAAGGATGCATAAGCGGAGTCATGCAGGACAGAAACCGTACCCTTGCAAAACCTGTGGGAAGAGCTTTTCTGTATCCGGAAACCTAGAGAAGCACGAACGTACCCACTTGGGTGTCAAAGATTTCGTCTGTCAGTATTGCCACAAGGCATTCACTCTGAACGAGACTCTCAAAATACATGAGCGAATTCATACAGGAGAAAAACGCTACCACTGTCAGTTTTGCTCTCAGAGTTTCTTATATCTTTCTACCAAAAGGAATCATGAACAAAGACATAAACGTGAGAAAAGTGGGAAAGGATATGCATGTTTTCAGTGCCCGAAAGTTTGCAAGACAGCAGCTGCTCTTGGAATGCACCAGAAAAAGCATCTTTTCAAAAATCCCAAGCAAGAGGATAAAAAAGATGATTTGTTTCATGAAAGTTCTAACTCTTTTGTAAATCAATGTTTCATTGACTTGGATGGACAGCACACAGCTAAACCTCTGATCGCTCAACATTTCATTGATCCAGCTGAGTCTGAAGCAAGTAGCATTCAGAATACCACATCAAACGTTAGACTTTGAGAAAGAAAGAGCATATCAGAGAAAAGAAAGGAAGAAAGACCAGAAATACAAGTAATTAATGCAAAAAAAAAAATCTAGATACATGAAAGTTCTAAAGAGGTATTGTTCTGCACATAAATATGTTTAATGTATTGTATGAAAAATGTGCTATAAAGAAGCAAAAATTGGAATTGTAAAATTTCTGGTATGAAGGACTAATAGCAAGTGTGCTTCATCCCACAGAAGAATGTCTACACTTAGATAGAGGAAAACAATCTGCCTAGTTGAAATCTTTTAGTTGGAGACTAAAATTAACCATTGAACTAGATTAAGACCATTCAGAACAAAACAAAGGTTAAACATATAGGTTGATCAATTTATACTAGAAACAGAAAAGAACACACAATTTTCCCAATCAGAATTTAATGTTAATTTGTTTCCAAAATTCAATACTACAGTTTACAAGTTTAATTTAGCCATAGTTCAGTATATACAGCATTTGGTAAAGATTCTAATTTTTGTCATCTGAAAAAGGTCCAGCAATTCTAAAGTCTGAATACACTGTTAGAGAACAGCCTTGGGAGGACTGTTCAATATAATAAATCTTAATGTTGTTAAGAGCATACTACAGTATGTTATGGGCTCATTATATGTTAGTGCTATCAAATAGGCAGCTCGATCAACAAAAAAGTTAAATACATATGGTATGAACCTCCTTGGCCCAAGTCTGCTTTTGGGATGGGATTGATATAGGATGAGATGGAACCCTTCCATTCCTTCTGGCCTTTGGTCATGCACCATAGCACACAGACCATTACTTTCAATGGCAAACCCACGTATGCTTACCTAATGAACATATAGCCATCTTTCTCTTTCCCAGGATCCTGATCCACATTACTAATTTTTTGAGCAAGAGTAATATGCATGTTAAAGGCCAGAGGAGGAGAAGGAGTAATGACATGCATATATGGGAAATGTACACAGACCTCCTATTTACATTCATGGTTAGCACACTGGAGCATATGTGTTCCTATTTGTGAATTGTCAAGGGCCAGACAAGAAAGGTGCACTGAGTTGTTTGTCAATACCTTTCCGGATATGTAGCTGTGCCCATATTGGTTGGAAGATGGATCTTCCCCTGAGGTTTAATCTGATGATAATGGACTTAAATTCAAGTACTGAATTGACTGGATTGTGTTCACAGCTAATTGTCACTAGATTTTACATGGATACAGTGCAGTCTGCTCTTATGACATGAGAAATACAAGGCGTTTGTGACAGCCAACGTAATTTCAGTTAAATATGAGTCTTGGTGGTATATAGTGAGACAGACCTACTTAAATAGTGGCTACATAAGATATAAGCATTCTGTTCCCAAGACAGATGTAACATCTGAGTTTTCAATGCTGTTTTTTCCCCATTTCATTTATTTATTTTGGTACCTTCTTTCTTATTTATATATAATGACTACCTTGGTAAAGGTTTTGAGATATTGTAAAAATTCTCTATTTTTTTCCAGGGGTTAAGACTTCGTAGAATCCATGGAAATTTTGAAAATTACACAGCCCCAAACTTTCTGATGTTTTGAGCATTTTATAACATTTCTTCATTTTGCTGCCCTTACAGAATTACAGCCCTAGTATTAACTGAATTAGGCAGATATCCCCTGCTATAGCTAAAGCTGCTCTGAATTTCCTGTATTTCACCAGGAAGACACAAACCAAACTTCTGGCTTCCATATAAGAGAACTAATGCAAAAAAAGTAAATAGAAATCTCCGTTTCTAGATGCCTTTATACTTATGGGTCCCCATAGGACTGAAACTTTGGTTATCCTGCCATAAGGGATATATCTTTATGTCCACATATGGCAGTGATGGTTGTTTTTTGTCCACTATTCCACTCTTGGTTTTGGAGCTTTGGGTTGCATACCTCTTCATTCTCTGACTGACAGGTGACCAGAGAACTGATAATCTACATTAGGAAGCAGTTATTGGAAGATTTTTCAGCAGATAATGAACATTTTTTCTAATGAAGAAAATCTCTGGACTTTGGCTGCTAGTTCTATACTTTACTTGTGTTGATATCACGTATTCAATAACAGGAGGAGGAGGAGGAGGGTCAGCCCTCTAATACAAATAGCCTGTTTTGTGAAGGTTTGTTATTTATGGTTGCATATTCACTGAGATGTCTATGGCTACAAATAAGGTTTGTACAGAAATTGCCAAAAAAATGTCAAGAAAGACATTCAATAAGACAAGAGTTTATTGTTGTTTTGTATTGGTATTGGGGGGGGATTTTATTGGTGCAATCATGAAAGGAGAGATATTTTGGAAGGTCTTGGAAGGTCTGCAGCTCCCAATTTATAACTTGGGGATGCTCTAAATAATGTTCATAATACTGCACCTGACACATTTTCATAACTATACTTTATTTAAAATAAATGGCTTGTATCCTAAAAGCAGTGAATGGAATTATATTTACGGAAGGCATCTTTGCCACTTCTCCCTTCCCACTTGGGCTTGGAGGCCCTATCAGAATAGCTTGCAGCACCAAGACTGCAGCCAAAATGAAATTGGCGGAAATCCCCCTACAGCATGAGTTGGGGGGAGCTGCCTCATTACATTGCCTACTTACGAGGGTAGTGGCAAAGATTTCACTCTGTTCACAGATCCTAGGATCCTAATAAATACACGGTTGGATCCAGACAAGCCCTTCTGTTCACAGACTGCCTCCTTCTTTTCACAGATTTGTCCATGAATGGAAGGGCATCTTTGCATCCAACCCTTAGAACACTTAACTTTTACCTGGTAGTTGTTTTGTAAGAAAATCATGCATATTAAACACTCCACAATTGATAACAGTATTGAAATAACTTTTCTCTACTATGTGAACATTTTTGTTTCTTCCGTAGCCACTTTGGACCCTTGCAATTAAATATGTATATAGTCTTACTTTTAGTGAGATCTCAAATAAATAATGACATTTTCAAAAATGACATGTATGTTAATGATTCTAGACCAAAGCAAATAATGTGTAATATTTATACATAGCTATAATTTTACAAATATTTTCTATAATTGTGTAATTCATATGAGAAATATCTTGTGTTATGTTTGAGGGCTTTGTATATTTTGATAAATTACAATACCTTTGTAATTCTGTATGTTTATAGAAAAGCAAGTTTAAGATGGCAGCATCATGTTTATAGCTAAGCACTGGGATTTACTATGTCCGTGTAATGGATAAAATATTACTTATCAAATTAGAACTGAAGCAAGTATCAATGATGGTACATATTGTTAAGGACAGTAGTTTGCTACATAATTGCATCTGTATTTTGGTTTATAAATTATTAATATCTGGTGTTCAGAACTGTGAAAACAATCCAATTTTATTTTTTGTATTTCTTTCATTAAAATAACCATTCTCTGTTTTTTTGGGAAAAAATTTTTTTGAAAGACATTATTTTAGCTTTCTTTGCACAATCTGCTATCTTCATACTGCTCACTGAGAGCACATTGAATGAAAGGTAACGATTTCTTTCCAAAATAAGTGATTTGAAAAATGATCATTTCATAGGGTAGCTATGTGGTTGGCAGACGGTTAGATTCAAGTCCAGTTGCACCTCAGAGACCAACAAGATTTTTGAGGTATAAGCTTTCAAGAGTCAAAGCTTCCTTTTTCAGATATGAAAAATGAAGGTGACAAATCAACAAATGTGTGCCTGAAGCCTAATGATTTAACTATATTTAGACTAATGCAAGAGTCCTCCTAGCATAATAGTGCGGCACTACAATATCTTTTCAGATCCTGAAAAACTGATCATCACAGAATTATTTGTTTATTTATATCCCGCCTTCCCCTGCAAGTGGGCTGAGGGCGGGTCACAAAATGTCAGTTGAGCACATAATTATATTAAGACATTAAAAGCAAACCAACAACCATTTATTTATTTGTTTGTTTTTATTAGATTTCTGGATCACTCAACCTTGCAAGTGGGCTCTGGATAATTAAAAACTTTAAAACAGATAAAATACAGTCATCATGAAATAAAATTATCGCAAAGTACTAATAACAGTCAAACCAGATGGCAATATTCACCCCTTTTTGCCAGCTGCAGTACTGTTCATGCAGCAAGCAGGGAGGGGACATGGGGATCATAGGAAAAAGAAAAGTGTGCCAGTCTTAACTGTTGCTGTCCTCAGCTAAAAGCCTGGCACAACATCTCTGCCTTACAGGCCCTGCGGGATTGTACGAGGTCACGCAGAGCCCTGATGTCATTCGGCAGAGAGTTCCACCAGGTCAGGGCCAGGACCAAAAAGCAACAATAAAATGACACATAACAGCCAAGTTCAGTCAAATCACAATAAGATGGCAATTATTCAGACAGTCCATGGTGCCACCTGGAAGATGCTAGATTGGATGGTAATTAATAGCAGCCTATTTATGCTCTGTTGACCTCTTAAGCAGGGCACGTCATAATGGGCACTATAAGCACTGCAAAACAGTACAAACTGAGCAAGCAGTGTGAGCAGGGGAGACAAAGATGGATCGGACGTCCGCCAGCTCAGCCAAAGACTCGGCGGAACAGTTCCGTTTTGCAGGCCTGAAAAGTACTGGGTTCGCCGCATGGAGGACTCGGACGACGACATACTGTAGCACACGTTTATTGTACTTAACACAGACAAAGACTAACTCTAACGGCCAACAGGGCCAACTATATACATATCCACCAGCAACCCCCCCACTCCCATTGGAGGGTTTAAATGTCCCGCCAAGGTGGCTATTGGTTGGGGCCGGGGAATCCAGGATCCGAAGTTTCCTTTGTTTTCGGATCCAAGCTCTGGCCTGTCCGCGGACCCCTGGAGGCGGTCCACATACATAACAAGGCCCATCACCATAACCTTGAAATGGACTTTGTACTCAATCACAGGAAGATTTTTACTTAGCCATTTAGGTACTTATCCAGTTAATACAGATTCTACTTCTATGGTACTGAGGGACTAGTCTGGAAACTAGGACACAGATTGATAAGGCAACATGGAAGGAACTGTATTTCAGAAAGTGGGAAGGAGGGGCTGCAGCAACTCTGTGGTAGAACATCTGATTGGCATGGAGATCCCCAGTAACTCCAGCTTTAAAAATAAGGATTGGGTCGTAGGTGATGTGAAAGACCTCTACTTGAGACCCTGAAGAACCACTGCCAGTCTGAATAGCCAATACGAACCTTGATGGACCAATGGTCTGATTCAGTGTAAGGCAGCTTCATGTGTTCAAGGATTTTAAATGAGCTTTGGATAGATACAGATGAGTGAATTGTGGATTCTTGGGAGCAAGGTTTAGAGTAGGGACAGGCAAATACTCAGTGCTCATATCCAGAGTTCTTTGTCTTTCCCACTTTTCCTCCAAGGAGCTCAGAGATGGATACATAGTTCTCTCTTCCACTGTATCCTTGCAACAACCCTGTGAGGTAGGTTATGCTGAAAGAGAATGTCACGCTTTCTACAAGGAGGTTCAAGGCATGGTTCCCACCTGGGCTTTAAAAAAAGAAGAAGAAGAGGTGCCGGAACTCTCAGGATAGGAATGAGGTTTTCCATCTGTATACTAAAAACTCAAACTTTTAAACATTTTTAAAAGAATTTTGTGAAAGAGATTCTGGAACTCTGTTCTGGCACATTTCCCCCAGAAAAAAGCCCTAGTTCCCACCTATCCTCCAAAAAGCTCTGTCCAGCAGATCAGACAGAGAGAGGAAGCTGGAGAGGGTATATGACTGGCCTGAAGTTACCCAGTGAGCTTCTAGCCAGACCTATTCCTCCTACACACACCTTACCCACTTTCTCTTGATATGAGATACTGGCAAAGGCCTCTTTAAATCCCTTCCTGCTTTTGCCAAGGGGAGGCTTTGACATACAGCCTTTTCTTTACCATGCACTTCAGCTGCTGACTCCTATAAACATGCCAAGATTAAGGAAATGGTAATGAGCAGCCCACGTGCACAAAGTGGGCTGCTGTCAAAACCTCTGTTGCTTTCTTAACTGGGCATGGGTGAATTCTATTGCCTATGCGCCAAAGTACACATTACAACGTACATAAACCCACCATGGGGACTCACAGCCATATTGCAGTTGTGAGTTTCCAGTGGGAACTCCACTTAAAAGTATCATGGGCACCCAGTTTGGAACACCGCACTTTTAAATAGTATTCTTACAAGGAACTCCTACCTGCAATATGGCTATGAGTCCCAGTGGTGGACTCACGTACATTGTAACGTAGTTTGGCTCTCTCACCAAGTCTTTGGGAGTGAGTTGGTGGGTAGAGACGGAGTTACTGGCATTTCAGGCCTTGCCTTGTAGAAAATATGACCCCTATTAAAAATCAGTTGCCAGTCAGATAACATCCACTTCCATTCCACCTTGTCATATTGCTGCATGAACAGTGCTTTTGTATTGATTCTTTTAATGGTCAATTGCATCAGTAACAACGTCACTGAGGAGAGAACATATGATAAGCCAGAACACAACTGGACATTACACTTCTGAATTTCTAATAACTTTCAATAGATTGATATAAGCTAAAGGTATATAAATGATTTAATTACATGAGGCAAGTCTTCTAACTTAACCTCTGCATGGGAACAATGACATAAACAGAAATCATACATTAGGTACAAAGAGTACATGTTACTTTAAATTTCTCTATTCCCACTAAGCAAGAAACTTAATTTAAAGACATCTGACATTCTGAACAACAGGACAGCTACTGTAGAGGAGGAGCAGTACATGGTGTCATGGCATGCCAGCTGTTTCTGATCTTTTGACAGTTGGTAGAAGGATATGTGATTAAAAAACCCCTTTTGTTCTACTAGAACAAAATTGCACAGAATTAGTGGCAGTTTTACTAATGTGATTAGATCCTTCTGTGCTGAAGACTCACAGCATATATGGCTGACACAGCCTGCTGAATGGAATTGTATATAGGACACAAATGACGGTCTATTTTGTTCAGCAGCCCCAAATGAAAATTACTGGAGAACTCACAGGTTGGTCAGAGAACACATTGTGAAGATCCAGTTCTAGCTGCAGCCTGATGCTTAAGATATACACATATATATATACATACAAGTTAAACAATTTCCACTCCCATTTATTTAACATAAGAACATAAGAGACGCCAATGTTGGATCAGGCCAAAGGCCCATCCAGTTCAACACTCTGTGTCACACAATGGCCAGAAATACCAGGTGCCATCAGGAGGTCCACCAGTGGGGCCAGGACATTAGAAGCCCTCCCACTGTTGACCTCCCCCCAAGCACCAAGAAGACAGAGCATCACTTGCCTCAGAGCCCCTATCTATACCTTGTGGCTAATAGCCACTGATGGACCTCTACTCCATATGTTTATCTAATTCCCTTTTGAAGCTGTCCATGCTTGTAGCCGCCACCACTTCCTGTGGCAGTGAATTCCATCACTCTTTGGGTGAAGAAGTACTTCCTTTTATCCGTTCTAACCCAACTGCTCAGCAATTTCATGGAGTGCCCACGAGTTCTTATATTGTGAGAAAGGGAGAAAAGTACCTCTTTCTTTACCTGCTCTTTCCCATGCATAATCTTATAAACCTCGATCATGTCACCCCTCAGTCGTCTTTTCTCCAAGCTAAAGAGCCCTAAGCGCTTTAACCTTTCCTCATAGGGAAAGTGTTCCAACCCTTTTATCATTCGAGTTGCCCTTTTCTGCACTTTTTCCAAAGCTATAATATCCTTTTTAAGGTGTGGTGCCCAGAACTGCACACAGTATTCCAAATGAGGTCTCACCATTGATTTATATAGGGGCATTATTATATTGGCTGATCTGTTTTCAATACCCTTCCTAATAATCCCCAGCATAGCATTGGCCTTCTTTATTGCAGTCACACACTGTCTCGACATTTTCAGTGAGTTATCTACTACAACTCCAAGATCTCTCTCTTGATCTGTCTCTGCCAGTTCAGACCCCATCAACGTGTATTTATATTTAGGATTTTTGGCTCCAATGTGCATCACCTTGCACTTGGCCACATTGAACCCCATTTGCCATGTTGACGCCCACTTGCCCATCTTTGACAGATCCCTTTGGAGTGCCTCACAATCCTCACTGGTTTTCACCACCTTGAACAACTTTGTATCATCCGCAAATTTAGCCACTTCACTGCTTACTCCCATCTCCAAATCATTAATGAACAAGTTAAAAAGCAGTGGACCAAGTACTGATCCCTGCGGTACCCCACTGCTTACCACCCTCCACTGGGAAAATTGCCCATTTATACTCACTCTCTGTTTTCTATTAATTAGCCAGTTTTTGATCCATAAAAGGACTTGTCCTTTTATCCCATGATTTTTGAGCTTACTTAGGAGCCTTTGATGAGGAACTTTATCAAAAGCTTTCTGGAAGTCAAGGTAAACAATATCTATTGGATCCCCCTTGTCCACATGTTTGTTCACCCCCTCAAAGAACACTAACAGATTAGTGAGACTAGATCTTCCCTTACAGAGCCCATGCTGAGTCTGCCTCAATAGTTTTTGTTCATCTATGTGCCTACTAATTCTTTCCTTAATAATGGTTTCCACCAATTTACCCGGTATCAACGTCAGACTGAGTGGCCTGTAATTTCCCGGATCTCCTCTGGAACCCTTTTTAAAGATGGGAGTGACATTAACTACCTTCCAGTCCTCAGGAATGGAAGCAGATTTTAAGGAAAGTTTACATATTTTTGTAAGGAGGTCCACAAGTTCACATTTGAGTTCTTTCAGAACTCTTGGATGTATGCCATCTGGGCCTGGTGATTTATCAGTTTTTAAGTAGTCTATCAGTTTTAGGACCTCCTCTCTCGTCACCTCAATCTGACTCAGGTCTTTCAACACCCCTCCCGAAATCAGCGGTTCTGGAGTGGGCAAGCACTTCTCATCTTCCACAGTGAAGACAGGCAAAAAATGCATTTAGCTTCTCAGCCATTTCCCTATCATCCTTCAGTACTCCTTTTACCCCTTGGTCATCCAAGGGCCCCACTGCCTCCCTGGCTGGTTTCCTGCTTCTAATGTATTTGAAGAAAGTTTTATTGTTGGTCTTTACGTTTTTTGCTATATGCTCCTCATATTCCCTTTTTGCCTGCCTGACCACAGACTTGCATTTTATTTGCCATAGCCTGTGTTCCGTTTTATCACTGGGAAAGTTCATCGCATGTCTAACTCTCTCATTACTTTCAATGGGACTTGAGGGCTGTGATTCCTGGCATCCTTACTATGGATGAACTAAGCGGGATTTACTTCTGAATTAATAACAACAACAACAACAACAACAATAATATCTGCTGTTAAGTATCTAACTGGCTAATCATGCCTTAAACTGAAAGCCCCTGCCATGGAACTCAGAAAAAATAGTTGACTGCAGCATTACTGGAGAACATTATTGCTGCATATTAAAGCAGAAGATGTTAAAGGAATGTAATCACTGTATTCATCAGACAATTTTGGAGTTTTTATAATCTAAGATTGTAGTATATTTCTTGGGAATGAGCCCCATTGGAATTATTTATAATTCCATTGGGTTAGCTCTAAACAAACATACATAGAATTGGGCTGTATGTTATATAAGCTATATATTACATTTGTTTTACTTCAGTTTTCCTTGCTATAAATAACTACAAGATTGTATGTGAATGTTAGTGGTAATTTTATAAGTATTGTCTCTTCCCTCATCTTTAATCACCGGACGTACTTGCATGCATTACAGATGACGTTCGGTTTATTCATCCAAGTAATATTTCACTCCTTCTACATGATACTAGTGACAACCTGTTTTCCTCTGCAGTCATGGGGGTATAGCCAGGGTAGGGTTAGAAGATGATTTGCCCAACCTAAGAATCTTTGGAAAAAACAGGCTTTTAAATTTGTCACACAGCAGCTTCCAAAAATGAGGTCTTGTTTTTAGAAGAGGAACACTTTAAAAAAAAAATCTGCAATAGCTGGTTTTCTCAAAAAGTGGTAGTACTCCACCCACCTGACCCACCCAGCTCTGACCGCCAAAGATTTGCCTAGGGTAAATTTAAGCATTAAGCATATCATGCTTAAATGATTCTGAGGCTTAAGACTGTCAGCATAGCAAGGTTTTAACAGGACTGCACTTACCTGTAACTGTTGTTCATCAAGTTGCTTTCTGTGCAGTCACACATTGGGACTGCGCATGCACAGGCCAGCCTCAGAAAGAACTTTCCAGCTTCTGGTGACTGAAAAGGCACTTCTTCCCCTCAGTGATGTTTCCCCACCAAAACTGTTGTGTGTCATGAGGGTGGCACACCATTTTCCCTCAGCTCTCTTGAGCTCCTGGAACTCTGATAACATGTGGAGAGTTCACAGTGGTACAGAAGGGACAGAATGTGTGCCTGCACAGAAGCCAATTCAATGAGCAACAGTTACAGGTAAGAGCAATCCTGTTTACATCTTCAGTCTTCCCTGCAGTCTCACATTGGGAGCCTAGCCAGCTACTCACCAATGAATGTGGGGTGAGATTTTCAATCAGAGAATGTAAGACAGCCTTTTTCACAGCTGATTCCCGGTTTACATCTATGTAAAGAAGATATCACTGGGCAACTATGTTGCGACTCTGCAGAAGTCCAAGAGGGAAACACCATGGAGGAAGGTGGCCGAAGAAGCCAGAGCCCTGGTGGATTGGGTTCATATGTAAAGCTGACCAGCAATACCAGCATGCTGATAACAGAGTTTAATAGTCTGAACAATCCAACATGAAACAGTCTGAGAAGAAGCAGTAGTGCCCTTGTGAGGGCCTGAGTCACAAACAAATAAAGCCAGTTCCTTCTGAAAACATTGTGCATGTTGCAAATAATACAATAAAGACTTTTTTTACATCTAAAGTATGGACTGCTTTTTCACTTGGGGAAGATGGGTTCAGGAAAAAACCTCAGGTAATGTAATCAGGTGGATCTGGAGCCAGGTGGATCTGGAGACCACCTTAGGGAGAAATTGGAGGCTGGGCCTCTATAGCTCCCTCTCAGGGAAAAAACTAGATGTGAGGGGAATCATACCTGAATGCAGCCAGTTTCCCAACCCTCCTAGCCGATGTAATGGCAACCCAACCCCCCCCCACACACACAGACACACACTTTAAGTGAGAGTAGAGGCACTGGGTGAGTGGCCAAAGGTTCAAAGGGTAGTAGCATTAGTCTAGATAACACCGAGAATAGGCTCCACTGTGCAACAAGGGGAATCCTTGAAGGGTAGAGATTAAACAGACCCTTGAGGAACTGCCTAGAAAAATAGTAAGAAAAAACAGTACTGCCATGCACGAAATCATGGAAGGCAGAAATAGCAGCCAAGTGCACCTTTACAGAGGCAGGGACAAGTCCTCCGTTTTTCAGATATAACAGGTTATCAAGGTTAAGAGGAAGAGGACACAAAGATGCATCATGACCAGCACCGACTAATCAGGAAATAAACCTGCACCACTTCTGGCGTAAGATTTGCAGACAGAGTGCTTTCAAGAATGAAGTAGTACATTGAGACCCTCACTAGAAAAAGTCATATGGGAGGATGTAGCAGCCAGGAAGTTAGATGCAGCCGCTGTACATAGTGATGCCAAATCATACCCTTGTGTAGTAGGTCCAGAACTATTGAGAAGTGAATGTAGTGACCCCAAAACATGGCCATGAGGTGGGAGAACCATGTCTGAAGTGGCCAAAAAGGGGTCACAGCAATACAGTGAGTTTTCTGATGTCTGATCCTGGCCACGACCCTGCACAGTACAGGTATGGGAGGAAATGCATTTAAAAGCCCTTCTCCCTATGAGATCTGAAAGGCACCAACAGAACCAGGGGTCATGGCCAGCCCTACAGCTGAAGCATGCAGCTTTCCCATTGGTCCTGGTGGCGAAGAGATCCAAGCTGGGAAACCGCAAGCATGGAAAACAGGGAGGATATACTTATTGGAAATGCACCACTCATGGTGTGTACTCCAGCAATGTGAAGAGCTTGTATGAGAACATTGTATTGTATAGTCCAATTTCATATTCTGGATGCTTCTGCACAGAGAGACAGGGAAACTATGCTGCCCTATTTATTAAAATAGAACATGGAGATGATATTGTCAGTTTGTACCTGCATGATTTCATCTTGAAGAAGGTCTGTAAAAGAAGCGAGAGCAAGGCAGATCCCCCTGTTTCAGAACAGTAATATGTAGAGTAGATTCTACAGAGGTCCAAGTGCCCTGTACAGAAACATCATCACATTGCACACACCCCAACCTATAAGGTAAGCATCATTTGTTAAAGCAACAGTCAGGAGTTGGATCCAAAAAACATGCCCTTTAGCAAATTGGACTCAGCAGACCACCAGAGTAGAGAATGTAGAACATACCATGGGACAGACAGCTTAGATCTCTGAGAACAGATATAGGACTAAAAAGCCCTTAAAAAACAGTTTTGAGGAGGCCTCAAATGCAGCCTGGCAAAAGGCCCAACTGCAGTTAGGGTTGCCATCAAACTCAAAAATTTTTGAACAGCAAACACTGTTTGAAATCTGTTATAGCAACGACTATGGACAAGACTCTGCAGGGATGTTACATTGTCAGGTGGGGAAAATGCCCACCCTAATATGGAGTCAAACATCAGCCTAAAAAACTCAATTCTTTGAGATGGGCAAAGTTTTTATTTATTCCAATTCAGTGCTAGGCCAACCTTAGACACAACTGAGAGGACCAATCTCTATTGGGTGGACAAGTTATCGGCTGTGGAAGCCACTAGCAGCCAGTGATCCAGATACAGAAAAATAAAGAAAGCATATAAAAATGATGCCACTACCACCATGCATTTAGTGAATACATTTGGCTCCATGGTGAGTCAAAAGGGTAGAACCATATACTGGAAGAATTGGCCTGCACACTGGAAGTGTAGATACCTTCTGTAATCAGGATGGATGGCAATGTGAAAATACACATCCTTAAAATCCAGGACTATAAACCAAAGGTTTAATTTCAGCATTTGTAATACTACAGGTAAATTAACCATGCTGATTGTTCTGACATGCAAAACATATTTATAGAATGAAGGTTCCAGAATGGGCCTAGAATCACCATCTCTTTTAGGGAGCAGGAAATACCTGGCCTAGTTAGAGGTTGGAAACCTCCTAGAACATCAAGATCAAAGAGGATTTCTACCGAAAGGGCGATTAAGGAACAATGTCAGAATGGTTCTGAATATATTAGAATATTATGAAGCTCATCCCGAGAAACAGATGGCCCTAGTACTTTTGGATGCTGAAAAAGCCTTTGACAATGTCAGCTGGCAACTTCTTATTGAACAGATGAAGGAAATGAAATTCGGACCTGACTTTATAAGAGTAGATGAACTAGGGCTGCCAAGTGGGGGCGGGGGGCGGGTAAACCCCCGCTTTGGAGGCCCGATTTCCGCCGCCGCGGAATCGGGCCCCAGGGGGAACTCTGCCCTCCGAAGCGCAGCGTAGTTGCATCACCAGAGGTGACGCAACCACGTTGCTCACGTTGGGGCCGTGGCCCCGATCGTCGGAGGGAAAACCCCTCTGATGATCGGGGCCACGCCCCCAACATGAGCAACATAGCGCGTCACTTTTTGTGATGTGCTGGTGGCATGTGCGCGCTTTGCACGCACGCGCACGCATCACCAGAGAGCTCCCGGAGCCCAGCAAGGCTCCCCCGCCGCCAAGGTAAGTAGACTTGGCAACCCTAAGATGAATCCATCTACACTAAACAGAAAGTAAGGATAGCCATAAATGATGACCTGACAGATACTATTTGAATTGAGAAAGGGACAAGACAAGGATGCCCTTTGTCACCACTTCTATTTATCTTAACTTTGGAAGTATTGACAAGAGAAGTCAGGAAAGATCCTGCAATCAAAAGAGCCTCAGTTAAGGCAGTGTTCCCTCTAAGCTGAGTTAGTGTGAGCTAGCTCACAGTTTTTTAGCCTCCGGCTCACACATTTTCGTCTCAGCTCAGGAAGGAGGGCTCCAGAGCAAACTAAGTTATGCAGTAGCCAAATCACTCCCTCACAACTTTAATGCCAGTAGCTCAGAAAGTAGGATTTTTGCTCACAGGACTCCACAGCTTAGAGGGAGCATTGGTTAAGGGTCATAAGTATAAGCTACAAGCATTTGCAGATGATCTAGTATTCATTTTGGAAGACCCAACAGATTCAATAGAATATCTGTTGAATAAAATTAAAGAGTATGGAGAAATGGGTAAGTGAAAATTAATTACCAAAAGACAAAGGTAATAATAAAGAGTTAATTCATCTAACAGGATTTCAGCTAGAGAAAAGAATTAAATATCTGGGAATAAATTTAACTCCAAAGTGTAGTTTTTTGGTGAAGGACAATTATTTGAAATTGCTCCAAGAAATTAAGAAACATTTCGAAAGATGGAAAGATCTCCATTTATCCCTGATGGGAAGGATTTCAGTTGTGAAAATGAATATATTGCCACATATTATTTTCTCATACCAGACTATCCCTGTTTGTAGGAATCATTCTTTTTTTAAAGATATGAATAAACAAATATCTAAATTTATTTGGCAAGGGAAAAAGCCAAGAATTAAGTTAAAAGTGCTCTACTGGATTGGAAGATATATTATAGAGCAGCCTGCCTGGTATGGATGAGAGACTGGATTCTATCAGATAATCAAAGACTTTTTGTCCCTGCTGAGTCTTCATTGGTGGTCTCCCATCCAATTACTGCCTCTGCTTACCTTCCAAGATATGACAAAATTAGGCAATACCATGCTGCTTTCCTTTCCTTCTAATCTGTACAAGACTGTACCATATTATTATATTACTAATTTGTATTTTTCTTACTGCTCGTCAAAGCTAGTCTGTTCTTGGACTCTAGATTCTCTTCTTGGCATGCTTACTTGAGAGCCCAGGTTTATTCAGTTCATGTGTGCCATAACATCCTCTATGATCACTGTGGAATTTGATCCAAGTGAAGTGATCTTCATTATGTCCCTCTAGAAGTAACCTTTCTAGAATAAAAGAAACAGCAATATCAAATGTATGCAAACCCTTAGCAATCTTAATTTGTTACCACATTTTTTTTAAATGATGCCTTTCAACCCCAGCACAGCTTACATTATATAAAATAATAATGTACAATCACCCTGAACAGCAGCAATGCAAAAAGAATTAAGAGAAGCCACATTAAAGCAACTATAAAAACTAAAGTAATAAACAGCTATATAGTACTGATGAAACCTTGAGACTGCCTTTAAGAATTGATATGTTCTACTGATACTGATAAGTGATACTAAATTTGTAGGCACAATTTCAAAAAATGTCCCTTTTCTTCTACCATATCCTATTAAAAGGAATATTTTCTTGTAAATGTTCCATTTCCATAGCGAGGCAGCATCCAACAGTTATATATCCATCTGCACTCAATGTTCTGAAACCACCTGCTTACATCCTCCTACTCCTATCCTGCTAAAAAAACCTCTTCCAAAAACATGTGGATATTTTTATATTATGCCATATGCATTTTGTTTCATATGCTACACTTTCAGCTCACTCAAAGCAGTCATTAACTAGCTTATCATTTTAAAATATTCCCCTGGACCCATCATTAAAGCAAAATAGAAATAGAGAGCTACAAAAGCCACGAGAAAGCTGCTTAGAGTTAGAAATTATAATGGTGTACATGTTTGGGCCCAGATACATTTGAAAGGTTGCAAGTATGTCTCATTAAGAGAGAAAACCATGGTGCAACCTTGATTGGGGAAAAATCATCCCTGTAAGATTTACTGTGCAGTCTTAAGCAGAGTTACACCCTCTAAGTCCACTGAAGTCAATGAGCTTAGAAGGGTACAAGTGGGAGCCCGCAAGGACTTGTGGGAGGAATCTCATTTCCTCTCCCTTCACTCTTTCCTCTCCCTCTTTCCTGAAAGCCCCCATAAACTCTCCTCTTTTCCTGTTTCCTTCTCTCTTCAGGGTTGCCCACTCCAAGTTGGGAAGTTCCTGGAAATTTGGGGGTGGAATCTTGGGAAGAAAGGAGAGGACGGAAGCAACCTCAGCAGGATATAATGCCATAGAGTCCACCCTCTAAAGCAGCCATTTTCTCCTGGGGAACTGATCTCGGTCATCTGGAGATGAGTTGTAATTCCAAATTATCTCAAGACCCCATCTAGAGGTTGACAACTCTAGTACCCATGACAGAAATGGATGCTTTGGAGGGTCGAGTCCATACCCTTCTGAGCCCCTTCCCCTCCTCAAACCACACCCTTTCCAGGCTCCACCCCCAATCTCTAGGTATTTCCTAACCTGGAGTTGGTAACCCTATCTCCCTCCCACTCAACAGCCAACCTAACTTTATCTGCCCCTCTATCTTAAGCTTTCCCCCCACCGGCAGCCTTTTCCTAGGAAAACTGTGGCTGAGATTTGTGGTGCTTGCCACTGGGCCCAGTCTACTTGCATGGTAGGGAACCCTCAAGGACTTGTGGGTTGGCACATTACTTTCCCCTCTATCCCCCTCCCCATACTATTTTCTCTTTCCTTCCCTCTGGCAACCCCCGTATCCTCTCCCCTTCCCCTGTCTCATCCCTTCTTCTCAGCCATTCACAAACCTACCTTTTATCTTCCTCCCATCTTTAGCTATATTATTTATTTATTTATACCCCATCTTTCTCCACACTAGTTCCTCATTCTCTCCGCCTGGCAGCTCTCATATTTGGGTTGCTACCCTCCAGGTGGGGCCTACAGATCTTCCAGAATTACAACTCATCTCCAAGGTACAGAGATCAGTTCCCCTGGAGAAAATGGCTGTTTTGGAGGTGCATTCTATGGCATTATATTTGACGGAAGCCTCTCCCCAAACCCTGCCCTCTTCAGATTCCACCACAAAATCTCCAGGAATCTCCTAACCGGGAGATGGCAATCTAATCAAGCATGGCCCCAAGGAGTTTTCCCTCAAAGGTCAAAAATAGGCCTGGAAAGGACCCTGCCCTCTCCCCCTGCCTTTTACTGACAGAACCAAGCCTGGAATAGTGCGGTTGTTTAGCAACAGCCTCTGAGGGGATCTGTCGCTTAAAGCTACAGGAGCTTCTTTTATCATTTTTTGGGTTTTTTAAACCTCCCCAATGTATATATTTTTTTAAGATTTCAATTTTTCTGCAAACCGGTGGCCCTTCTCAGGTTTGTAGAAAGATCTGTCTTGCCCGTTCACAGCTCCCCAAGTCCTTGCAGGTTCCCACTTGTTGTCTTCTGTTATTCACGTGAAAGCAAGTTTTGAGGGTAAGCCTTAGTGAATTAAACACAGTTTAAGCCCTGCCACAGACCAGTCTGAACAACCGCTTCTCTAGTGGCATAGGAGAACTAAAGTTTCATACCTGAATCTATTTTTTGGGTTGGATCCAGCCAGCTTTTTCACTCTTTCTCACCTAATCCTGTTCCTTACTACAGCCCAAATACCACATGACTTTTGTCCATGCAGTTCCCATGATCCCAAGCAAATCCTTTCTGGTAGTCAAAGGAGATCCTTTCCTCCCTTTGTCACAAACAGAAAAGCTGGCTGGATCCAACCCTTTATGTTTACAGTAGTAAGAAATAGTGGCTGAAATGAAAATGCCACAGCATGAACAAAGGTGATTATAGCAGCAATGTGGAGCAAAATAGTGGAGAGACCACTGTTGAAGAAACATTCCATTGATTTTTCCAACTTTGATATTTTTGGTCAGTTTCAAATACTTGATTTTTGCCCGAAAATACCCAAGTAGAGTGTTAGCACTCAGTTACACTGATTTCTGGAGGAAAACTAGATTTCAGTCTGTTTTCTGATCTGGAGGGAAACTATTCTTTAGATTTCAGTCTGTTTTCTGATCTGGTTTTAAAACAGAACTACCTTAATTAACTCGATGGATGACCTACAGCAGGAGATGGACAGGGAGAGTGAATCCCTATTGGACATTCTGTACCTTTTGCTGGCTTTTGATATCAACATTGGTATCCTTCTGGATTGCCACTGCTTGCACTTGGCAGCCTGTTAGCCAGTCAGTCAAAACCTTTATTAGCATAGACTGAAAAAGAAAACAACATTAGCTATGTTTCTTCTTGGAATTGCATTATCAGAAGGTGATCCTGATGGACTCTTGTTCCACCCTGAACTGTCTTATTTGTGGATGCCAGAGATTTCTAACATATCATCTATGGTTTTTAACATACACACAAAGCCACTGTGAAAGGTCCTCAATGCCTTGCTTCCAGGGAAAAGGTTGCCAACCTCCAGGTGAGACCTGGAGATTTCCAAGAATTATAACTGAACTCCGGATGACAGAGATCTGTCCCCCTGGAGAAAATAGCTGCTTTGAAGGATGCGCTCTAATAGCTTCAATGTCATAAATATGTGGATAGCCTCCAGTTCCCCCTCTCATTTCCATTAAATCCTGGGGAGACAGTGGAAATTCTGAACCTCTGTTTGAGATCAGTGAATGCACTTTGCTTCCTGCACAAAGTAGTTGATTTGGCTGTGCTCTGAAGCATGTGACACAGTCCTTTCCCCACCTTAGTTTGCTAGCTTGTGCCAGTCATGGACTCCTCTGATCTGCAGCACTGTAGTACATTAAGACAGAAGCTTTTTTCCACCTTCTCTGTTTTAGCCCCAGGTGGGGAGTGTTCAAAGGTGATTGGAATCAGATGGGGGGGGGGTGGCAGCAGCAACCTCTGTATTCTGCCTTTCACAAGTGGACTTGACCATCTTACAGTGTGTGCAGGTGCCCACACAGCTGTTTTGGCCCTTGAAAACGGGGTAGGGGAAAGAGATCTGCACCACAAGTCCACAGTGGATCAGGGCATCACAGCATTTTAAAATCATGGTAAAATGGTGATAATGAATTGATGCTAGCAACAATTTTGCCTTCTCTTTTAACTGGGCTCAGCAAGGGGAGGAAGTCAATCTCTGTATCTTTAGAGGGGAGCCTCCTCAGCTTCTCTTCCCATCTGTGTGAAGCAAAAATGCCACCCTTCCCCTGCATGCCAGGGAAGCTGTAGCTGTGAAGAAAAAGTGTGTGTGCGCGCACACATACTCGATAAGGGTGCCAACTCCATGTTGGGAAATTCCTGGAGAGTTGGGGGGCGGAGCCTGGGGAAGGTGGGGGAGGGACGTTAATCAGGTATAGTATAGCACCATAGAGCCTATCCTCTGAAGTAGTCATTTTCTCCAGGGGACGTGATCTCTGATGATCACTTGTAATTCTGGGAGATCTCCAGGCCCCACCTGGAGAATATCAACTATATTGCATTCCAGCCTGAGTGCCTAAAGCTAATTTTAAATATTCCTGTACCCAAACCAGAGCAGGATTTTAGGCTTTTGTGGGGAGGGTGAGTTCAATGGAAAATGGTGTTGTAGATCATAATCTGAAGAGGAAGAAACAGACATTTCTATGGTGATACATTGGCAGGGGATACCTATTTGGCACGTTGCAACCCTGGAAAGTGGATTTACAATACGCACTATAAGACTGTGCTCATCATGTGTAAATAAAGGAAGGGATATTTGGTTTCAAACAAAACAGATTATCGTACAACCTTTGTAGAATGATCCCTAGTTGGAGAGACTTTACAACCGCCCATGGTCTGTAACCTTTTGCTCCCTAGGCCCTAATTCTAAACTGTTTAATAGAAATGTTAAAACGAAAATAATATTGGGTTACATCTGCACTACATCATGGCTCATTCATAACAAAGTAAATTCTTTACTCTACTCATTTGCTGTGTGTCCCCCTCCAATAAAAATTTTCTGGCGACAGGCCTGGGTTATTTATTTATTTTTATACATATATTTATTTATATTTATACATATATTATACCAGAAGGGTCTCTGGGTGGTTTACATAGGAGCCTAGGTCTGCTTTCCCTATCTACGGCCACATAATGCAGGGGGGGTTGTTGTTGTTCAGTCGCACAGTCGAGTCTGACTCTTTGCGACCCCATGGACCAGAATACACCAGGCCCTCCTGTCTTCCGCCGTCCTCTGAAGTTGGCTCAATTTCATGTTCGTTGCATCGATGACACTGTCTAACCATCTCATCCTTTGCCGTCCCCGTCTTCTTTGACCTTCAATCTTTCCCAGCATCAGGGCCTTCTCCAGTGAGTGCTCCCTTCTCATTTGGTGGCCAAAGTATTTGAGCTTCAGTTTCATTATCTGGCCTTCCAGGGAACAGTCAGGGTTGATTTCTTTTAGGATTGACTGATTTGATCTTTTTGCAGTCCAAGGGACTCTCAAGAGTCTTCTCCAGCACCATAGTTTATACAATGGAACATTTTCTTAGATGAAGCCTCCGTCCCATATTCAGTGACTAAACCCAGGCCCACGTGCTTCAGCGATTTTGCCCTTACCACGTGCCCAACAGCTAAAAACACAGTCGAGGCACACACTGTAGGGGCGTGGCAGGAATGTCTCTTACTGAAGTGTGATGATCTTACTGGCGGAACAAGCGTTCCTACTCCAGGCAACCAACCTTCCTGTCAGTTACGCCACGCCAGGCGGCGAAGCGGGCCCTGCCCTAAGAACGGGGGGGGGGGGGGGAGAGAGAGAGTGGTTCTCAGCGCTGCTCCTGCTACACACAGACGTTTCCTTCCTTTGCTCCAGCTAGCGGGAGGGGGCAGGGGCGAGAAGAGACAAAAGCGCATGCGCCCAGCTGTCTACCCGCCGCCTCAACCACCCCCGCTCCGCCTACCTTACCGCTTCCGACCAATGAAAGAAGAGGAGTGGGAGGAGCAGAGAGTTGTGGGCGGGGCTGCGCGGGTCGGGCCTTTGCCGTTGCCACTATAGCCGGGCAGGGGCCGTTGCAGTTGTCTCTACAGTCGGGCGAGTGGGATCGCGGGCGGGGGACGCTTGGCCTTTCCCCTCCCAGGTTGGCGGCGCGGTGGGTGCCCCCCCACCGCCTGCCATGGCCGCCGGTGAAGGGAGCGATGAGGAGGCGCGGGTGCTGCAGACTCTCCGCCTGAAGATTTGTGAGTGACTCGGGAAGGGCTGAGTGAAATCCAGCCTGGGTACTGGGGGGTATGGGATGGGGACGGGGGAGGATAGAGCCGGAAGGAAGGGCCTTCGCCTCGAGGCGGCCTCACTGACTCAGCCGCCGCGCTAGTCCAGCCCTCGCCGCGTTCCTCTGAGGCGCTGCTCTGCCTCGCCTCTCGGGTGGTGGTGAGGGGAGGACTGGGCTGTCTGAGGGGGAGGAGGAGGAAGGGCCTTGGGTGGCAGGGAGGGGGCCGTATAGAGGGGCGGGTCATAGGTGAAGCACACCTGTGGGGCATGCTGTGGGGGGAGGGAACGATCACATTTTGTTTATGAGCTGGGGTGATTAAAATCAGAAGTACAGAGGGGAGTCTTAAGGGCAGG
Source organism: Gekko japonicus (assembly GCF_001447785.1). Taxonomy (NCBI): domain Eukaryota; kingdom Metazoa; phylum Chordata; class Lepidosauria; order Squamata; family Gekkonidae; genus Gekko; species Gekko japonicus. Next base: position 987,253 of record NW_015167534.1, on the reverse strand, counting down.
GTCTTGTTGAGAGGGTGTGGGCATTGCCTTGACATTAATTGCTTCATGTATACCCGTTTTCTCCAGTGGAAACCCAGAGTGGCTTATGTTGTTCTCCTTGTCTTCATTTTATACTCACGACGACCTTGTGAGGTAGGTTAGACTGAGAGGGAGTGACTTGCTCAAGGCTGCTGTGGGGGTTTGAACCGGGGTCTTCTAGATCCTTGTCTGACTTTGTAATGACTTCACCACACCGAATCTCTAGCAACAGCCTAGAAAGCAAGCGGCGGGGGGGGGGGGGGGGGAGAGGAGAATGATGAGCTTCTTGTGAGAGCACTGGGGAGAGTTACATGGAAAGACAAGGGCAGAAAGGACTGAGACACTGAGCAAAACCATCCTCCTGACATTCTTTCTCAGTGCTGGGTGAAGCAAGTGCTTCTTTCCCTCATCCTGTCAGTTACCGTAGAGACTGTTTCAGTTATTATATGGTGGCAATCCTAGTTTGCTGCTGAACGCCCACTTGACAGAGAGCCCCTGGATTCCTGTTGAGAGTATCAGTTCGCTTCATGTGTCTCTAATTACTTGTCATAGTCACACTCCACTTTATTTTAGGGTACACTTAGGATGTGGTGTGTATGAATTAACCCCCAGAAATCTGTTCTTAGTTAATATGTAACAATACATGGTATTTATATAGTATTTTGTGGCATTCAAAGCACTTCATATACATTGTCTTTGAAACCATTTGTCTTTGTGTGTTTGTGAAGATGGCTAATGTAGTGGAGGAGGCTTAACAAGGGTGTGAAGAACAATGTTGTAGTGACTGTAGATGGGGACAGCTAGTGAAGAGTGTATGGTATACCTAGTATTAAATTAAGAGAAGAGTATATGTAGCTGTTTGCAGTAGATAAGCCAGGAGAAATCAGGGATATCTTGCATAAGAAAAATGAGTTATGAAGTTTTTGACCATTTATATAATGTTGTATTCTGAAAAACCAGCTTGTTGGGTCAGATATTAAGAGAAAGAAGAATTAAAGTTGTGATGTAGTGACCTGCCAGTGAAATAGACAGTGGGGATGTGGTGAGGTGAACTTGAACTGCAACCCTGTTATTAGTGTACATCAAGAAGGTATCAATAGAACAAGGATGCTGGTATATAATGGTACTGGAAATGGCATGGGTGAAGAGTCCGGGGTTTTTATTCATATTATTCTGGTAGGATGGCAGTAGCAAAAATAGTGGGGGGGGGGTTTGAAAGTGTGTCTAAGTTGGTGGTCTTGGCTCTAGTTAAGGCTGCATTTGTAACTGTCAGAGCAGCTGAACAAATGTATACTTTGTAGTGGTCCCAGCATGTATTTGGAAGGCAAATAATACAACAAGCTTGCTGTATCTCAGCAGGTGTGGGTCTCTTCAGTTGTAGACCTCTTGAAAATCCTTTGTGTGCTACCTTGAATTCCACAGTGGCAGAAAGGTGGGGCATAAAATAAATAGAGCTAGTAGAAGCAGTGCCAAGCAGATGGAATGACATGGCTGCTGTTTAGTTGGGAAATGCTCTTCAGTATTTTGATCTATATCAAAATGAAAATGTCATTTTTTTCAGTGTAGTGCATCACATCTGTGTGTAGTATTTCAAAGTGTTTTGTTTAATGTTTTAAAATAAACTGATGAACAAAAACTGAAATGCGTATGAATCTTGTGAAACACATGATGTAGCAGGAAGTTTGTACAGGACGTTCTGGAAGTGGTTATTTGTTACTTGTTTCAGTATCTTAATGGGATGGAGAGCAGTAGTATCCATGTTAACTTGGCCAAATGGTGGCAAAGAAGATTATACATTTGGGGAGCAAGAAAACCTAAGACTGCGTGATCAGAAAATTCAGTGGGCAAGAAAATAAATGTGATGTAGCTGGCATAGATTTCAGGGTAGCTAGGACAAACAGGATGTAGTGGTTTTCCGAAGGTGGGGGGGATAGAAGTACATTCATGTAAGTCGAACGTAACCCACTTCCTTTCTCACACTTTTATTCAGTCTTCTACAGAATGACTGGCAGCAGTTTTAACATCCATTTTAATGTGGAACTAGGTTTCATAATGTTTCCTTTGAATAAGATCATCTATAGAAAAGTATTCTTAGATTGTAGTTCTAATGTGCATACAACATGTCCTATCTTCATTATCAGATTCATTCCCAATAGTGCTTAGTTTTTAAAGAAGAAATGTATTGCATAAAAGTTGCCTCTGAAAAAATCAAGACCTGGAGCTGACTGTGGCTCAGATCATGAGCTACTCATTGCAAAATTCAGACTTAAACTGAAGAAAATTGGGAAAACCACTAAGCCATTCAGGTTTGACCTAGATCGCATCCCTGATGAATATACAGTAGAGGTGAAGAATAGATTCAAGGGTCAGGAGGCAGCAATCACCACCATCCCAAAGAAAAAGAAATGCAAGAAAGCAAAGTGGCTGTCTGATGAGGCTTTACAAATAGCAGAGGAAAGAAGGAAAGTGAAAGGCAAAGGCGAAAAGGAAAGATTTACCCAACTGAATGCAGATTTCCAGAGAACAGCAAGGAGAGATAAGGAGGCCTTCCTGAATGAACAGTGCAAAGTAATAGAGGAAAACAATAGAATGGGAAGGACTAGAGATCTCTTCAAGAAAATTGGAGAAATCAAGGGAGCGTTCCATGCAAAGCTGGCCATGATAAAGGACAAAAATGGTAGGGACCTAACAGAAGCAGAAGAGATTAGGAAAAGATGGCAAGAATACACGGAAGAATTATACAAAAAAGACCTCGATGTCCTTGACAACCACGATGGTATAATCACTGACCTCGGGCCAGACATCCTGGAATGTGAAGTTAAATGGGCCTTAGAAAGCATTACTAACAACAAAGCTAGTAGAGGGGATGGTATTCCAGCTGAGCTATTCAAAGTCTTAAAAGATGACGGGTCTGCTATTGGTTCACTGACTTCAGCCTTTGAGAAGTTCCTGGTGGTGATGCACTGTGCTAAAACTGATGCTGCTTTTGGAAGAGCAGTTCTTCAGAGCCTGTTTCTTCAAGACGACCTGCAGATAACATCAGGTACATGGCTCCCTAGTCATCAAATCACCGCAGACTGTGACTGCAGCCATGAAATTAAAAGACGCCTGCTCCTTGGGAGGAAAGTGATGGCGAACCTAAACAGCATGATAAAAAGTAGAGACATCACCCTGCCAACAAAAATACACATGGTCCAAGCAATGGTATTCCCAGTAGTCATGTATGGCTGCAAGAGATGGACTATAAGGAAGGCCAAGTGCTGAAGAATAGATTGCTGGGGAAAAGATCAACAACCTCAGATATGCAGACGATAGCACTCTAATGGCAGAAAGTGAAGAGGACCTAAAGAGCCTCTTGCTCAGAATGAAAGAGGAGAGCGCAAAAGTGGGCTTGAAGCTCAACATCAAAAAAACTAGGATCATGGCATCCGGCCCCATCACTCCTTGGCAAATAGAAGGGGAAGTCATGGAAGTAGTGACAGATTTCACGTTCCTGGGATCCCAGATCACTGCAGACTGTGACAGCAGCCATGAAATTAAAAGACGCCTGCTCCTTGGGAGGAAAGCGATGGCGAACCTAAACAGCATGATAAAAAGTAGAGACATCGCCCTGCCAACAAAAGTCCGCATGGTCAAAGCAATGGTATTCCCAGTATTCATGTATGGCTGTGAGAGTTGGACTATAAGGAAGGCCGAGCGCCAAAGAATAGTTTCTTTTGAACTGTTTATTTATACATTCAATTTATTTTACCGCTCTGACCCCGAAGGGTCTCTGAGCGGTTAACAGGTAGTTTCAAATACATTTTTCCCTAACTAAGGCCACATAGTATACAGGGGTGGGGCTGCCTACTGGCACCCAGGTGGCAGGGCTGTTGTTTTCCGGCTCCGGCATTCTTCCTCCAGGCGGTTTCGGGGTCAGCGTCCTGTCTCTGGTGTGCAGGGGCAGGTCAATTTCGGCTATGGTGCTGGAGAAGACTCTTGAGAGTCCCTTGGACTGCAAGAAGATCAAATCAGTCAATCCTAAAAGAAATCAACCCTGACTGTTCCCTGGAAGGCCAGATAATGAAACTGAAGCTCAAATACTTTGGCCACCAAATGAGAAGGGAGCACTCACTGGAGGAAGACCCTGATGCTGGGAAAGATTGAAGGTCAAAGAAGACGGGGACAGCAAAGGATGAGATGGTTAGACAGTGTCATCGATGCAACAAACATGAAATTGAGCCAACTTCAGAGGACGGCGGAAGATAGGAGGGCCTGGCGGAAGCTGGTCCATGGGGTCGCAAAGAGTCAGACTCAACTGTGCGACTGAACAACAAAAAATGTTCAGATTTTGTTTAAAGCCCAAACATATAACGTCTTGTCTTGTAATAATTATGGTTGTATTGGTACCTTCTGAACATTGCTGTAGTGTGGTCAACCAATTACATCATTTTTCTCTGCTCTATTAAGTTTAAAATTGTGTGTTACAAAGGGACAAATTTGCTGCCTTGTTGACATATTGAAGGGGTTAGTTTTACACTAAAAGCCACTATTTTTAAGGTGACTCTTCCTTCTTAAGTTGTTACACTTTGGAGCCTATGAGAATGGGGCTTGCTGTTTCCTTCTGCTGCTGCACCGCAGCCCGTGAAGCGATGCCTACCCCACCTAGGTCAGGGACCTTCAGAAAAGCATAGGGGGCAGAGGTTAGTCTGCAGTACATTGAAGGAATTAACAAAAATTGCCCTTTCTGCAAATGCAAGTGCTGTTACACCATTGGAAATGGACCCCAGGATTGAAATTCATGTTCTTTAGTCCCTGTGACACTAATGCAACAGAACCAAAATAACCTAAAAAAATTACATTAGTTCTCTTTATTGAAAAATTAAATGAACATTAATGCTTGGAAATAATAGCTCAAAAGGTAATGATGCCTTATACTATGAGATAAGAACTTTATGTACAATCTTTGCATGTAATTCAACTCATATATTTTCATACATTCTGGAAAGTATTTGTTGTTCATATTTGATAAACATATTTAGGAATACAGTGAATGTTTGTAAATTGCAAGTGTCTTGACTGTATTGGTTTACCGAGGGAGCTGTAAGTTGCACACCGAGCTGCAGACAGGTCTAGCTAGCACTGTTGTGCTCTGAATTTTCTTTGTAATTTTACATTCATTTCTTAGTTTCAATAGTAATCAGTATTTATGTAGTGCTTCCGTAATGTTTAAAGGCTTTTAATAGTTTTTAGTAATCCTTATAGTACTTCTGCGTAGTATGATAGTGTCATCCCAGATAAAGCAGGGTTAGGAAAGATGGCTGAGAGAATAGTTGGAGCCCATGCTCCACTTGGGTGTAAATCCTGTTGAACTCTGTGGAACTACTTCAGAGTAATATGTAGAATTAAGTTCAGTGGTCACCTAGTAAGTTCATGGTTGATTTGAGAATGGAGCCAGATTCTTCTCCAGCTTGTCTTCTTTACTTCACTTTTTTGACAAGTACACTATGGCATACTTCATTTGTTTGTTCATATCTTAACTGGTTGCTGAATCTGAGATCAGCCCACCCCAGGTCCTCCTGTAACTGTCTTTAGTTGTGGAACCTGTGAGGCTCCTCTGCGCCCAGCAGTACAGCCTCTTGATGGCCAAAACAAGGCCTCATGTTGTAAAACCACCTCCTCTGTGGAAATGGCTACTTAAACCACTGGAAAACAGTAGATTGAATGCTCCTAACAGGTACTGCCTTCTTTCCATGGGAAAGAAATGGTGAATAAGGTGGTTATCTAGTAACAGTGCTGTTAATAGTTATGGCTTAAAATAATCAAATCATCAAATACTGCATGTGGAACTTTCTACCTTCAGGGAACTCTTTCAGCATCAGCTTCTCAGAGCCCTGAGCTTTGCAGAGGATTCCAGGGCATGCAGCAGTGATTACATTCAGTTCATATAGGCTTGTCAAGCCTGTTGGCTTCACTGTTGCCTCACTTGAACTGAAAGTATGACCTAGAACACAACCAGTGCTTTCCAGCATGCAACTCCCTATCCTGCATTAAAGATTGGTAGTGGCACACAAGCTGTTCCTAGGGAAGCTCGTTCTGCATTACTGATAGTCCTTATTAGGAATGTCTCACAAGCTTTCGAAAAACATTGGGTTTTACAGTTTGAACACCACTGATCATAGTATTTCTGTAGTTTCTTGGACAGGGAGACCAATAATGTGGGTTCATGTCTAACCTGTAGTATTACTGGGCCTTTTAACTTTTGGTAATAAAGTTATTTGACTGGGATGCTTTGCTTGTTAGTAACAAGAACTGGAGATATCACTGCCATAGAATGGAACTCCATTGCTGTTTGTACAGGTATTGGTTTGAGTGTGCAATATTTTGCTGATGTACTGAAGTTCTAAAATGCTTTTCTTCTGAGTTTAGGTAGATCCCAAGTAGAATGATTTCACCAGGGTTATCAGGAAAACTAATGTAATGTGTTATTTATGTTCTTTACGGAAAAGTATCCCTTTCTACTAACTGCTTTTTAAAGCTGCATTACCATTTTATTTTATAAATAAATTAATACATTGTCCAAGTAAAATGGTCTAGTAATAAAGCTGGCATACTTCCTTTATTTACTTTTGGAGCTTATTTGCATATTTCACTGGCAAGGTGTTATCTCATGTACTCCCCACTGTAATGTGTGAACATGAGTTTAGTACAGTTGAAGAAATTGTGCAGACTCTCACTGAAAACATACTAATTAAATGATTGTGGATACATAATGAGTGATGTTACAGTTAACAAGGGCTTTATAATAGATTATTAAACAAGATAGTGTTTTGTGAAAAAGGAATAGGAGATGGTTAACACCTAATCTAGACTGTATGTTTGTGTTGTGACTTGCAGCCATATTGCTTTAGGCTGCTTCAGCAAGCTGTGTCAAGCCTAACCGGTTACCAAGATGGGATTCCTCTCTAAGGAAAGTGCAGGTGTGGCAGGAAGTGGTGTTAATGAGACTGTGGGAGGAAGCCTTCTGTTTATATCAATACTGAACCTGTTCCTATCATGCTGTGCTATTCTGGAGGGGATAGATCTTGTCACAAAAGGAGAAAGCACAGGCCTTGACTATGATGAAGTTTCCTTTTTTAATTTCTCTGTTTTCTATGGTATGTTTTCTTGATCTATGTTGCTTTCTGTTAGTGGTGTGGGGTTTCACTTAATTCAGAAAATAATGAATTATGAGTTTTGTAATATTTTTTATTTTCCTTTCTGTATGAAAGCTCTGCAGGTAGCTATAGTGTTGTAAACCAATTGCACTTTCCCCCTGTATGGTGTTTAAAATTATTTTCTTGTCTCACTAGGTGAAGCCAAAAACTTAGTGCCATACTCTGGACCAAACAAGATGAGAGACTGTTTTTGTACAATCAATCTAGATCAAGAAGAGGTTTTTCGCACTCAGGTAGTAGAGAAATCTTTAAGGTAAGCCATTTATCATTGTATAATATCTAAATCTTAAAATAGCTGTTTGCTCACAGAGTGAGTTGAAATGACCCCTAGAAAAGCTTAAAGCATAATAATTTCCAAATGAATCCTTTTAGTATCCTTTCTAAGGTTTTTGCTGGATCCTTCTCATAAGACTTGCCTATGAAAGGTGGTATGAATAATTCACTCCAGCATTTCCTCCCATGTGCACTCCAGAACAGGACTCAACAAATACGAGATTGCCATGGTGGCTAGAAATTTCATTGTAGCACCTAGAATTTTTAGGAATGACTTTATTGTAGCATATCGCATACATTCTCAGTGGAAGTACAAAGAGCTGGATCCAACCAGTTTTTGTGCTTGATGACCACCACAAAGACTGCTTAGGATCTTGGGACCTACATGGACCGTGTGGAGTAAGGGCTAAACAGGGGAATTGGCCATGACTGAGTGAAAAGACTGGCTGGTGCCCACCCAGAACTTGTTTATCACTTCTCATCACTTTATCTTACACAAAAATAAATATGCACAGTTCTTGTCATAACTTGTTTGTATGTAAACTTAACTCTACACCATTCAGGAGTGGTGGATAAATTCATTTCTTAAGCAGTTATGTTCTACAGTGGTCTAATATTGAATTAATTGAGCTTTTTAAAGCAGTAATGTAATTACTACAGATTGGGGAGAAGTTAGGATGGGGTAGAGGTTATTTTTTTTTGTGATGACAACCAGGGTTTCCTCTATGTTTATATTTAAATATTACAACACCTTTGTCATAGTTTCAATAAAATGAGAATCTGTGAAGAGGTTAGGGCTAGGGTTTGTGACAGCAATAATTAGGATATGTGATCACTAAAATACAAAACCCTGAAGGCTGAAAAATTACTCTGGCTCCTACATTTTGGGGCTGGGTCTTAGAGCCAAATAACATTTGTAAAGGACTGCTTAGAAAAATCATGCCATCAGCATTGGCCTCAAAATCAATCTTGTACATTATTTCATTGTAATTTCTACAGAAAAGTTGTAGAGTGTTTCTGTAGGTTCTCTAAATGTACATGTGATATCTGATAATGAAAATGTAGCTGTATAACTGATATCTGGATAATAATGAAGAGGCAGGGTAGCCTTGAGTGTCTTACTGAGTCTGCCTCTCGTACAGCGCAAACTCTCACTCACCCCTCTCCCTGTATGTTAAACCAGGATGCCTTCACAGGATGTAGCATGTTAAGCAATGGCACTACTCACCTTGGCCAATAAACCACTTCCACATTGTAGGGAGGGCTATCCCATTGACTTTACTCTCCTTCAAAGTGAGGCTGGAGATTGCAGAAGTTGTTGCCGTTCAGATTCATGAGACACCAGCTTATGAATGGACAGAGCTCATGAAACAAAGTAAGGTCTGTAGAAAAGCTGTGCATTATTTTAACAAAACGAAATTCCTTATGTTGAGTCATTATCTTCTTCCATCCATTTAATTAACCATCCAATTCTAGATGAGTAACAGTATTTTTGGAGGTTAGAAATACTATCGTGTCTTGCACATCCTACATATTAACCTTAGATTTCTTACAGTTATAGAGGTGGAACATTTTTGCATAATTTTTAACTTTCGTTCCTGTATTCTTATAGGAATGTACTAAAATGGGAAATTCATTGTAGGTATACTTGACATTTAAATTAATTTTACCTAACAGTGATAAATTTAACTTTGCCCACAAGGATAATTTGTTTAAATCTTTTAAATAATTTTTTCAACCTTTAGCCAATACATATTTTAACACCGTCTATAAGAGTACTACATTGTGAGACCTAGGTTAAGATGTACAGAAAGAACTAATTCTTTGAAGAAGGTTTGTGTTCGGAGGAGGGCGGAGCTAAGCGCTACATGGTGGACGCATAGGAGGAAAGCTCCCGACTTCAACCCCCTAAAATCAACTTGAAAGCGCTTCCAAACGGACTTAATGCCAAAAAAAGGAATAAATAACTCGTCCGGAAAGCAAGCGGCTAAAAATAAAAGGGCTGCGAAATCTGTTTCGGAGTTTTTTTCGCCTTCAAACGCGGCCGCGAGCGAGGCCTCAACAGCACAAACGGTGGACAAAATGGCGCCCGATAGATCAACTGAAGAAAACCCCGCAGAGACGGAAACGGGCCCAATAACTAAACGGGATTTAAGAGAACTCAGAGAAGGCATTCTGCACTCCATATCGGAAATCGTGGAAGGAGTGATCCAGCCAATACAAACGTCAATAAATAACATGGTACAAGAAATGAAGGAGATTGCCAAAACAGCGGACACGGCGGCTGAACTGGCGATAACGATGCAAGAAGAGGTACGTTCACTGCAAGCTTTTGAAAACTCAACTTTAAATAGGCTGGCAATTTTGGAGAATAAATGGAGGCAGATGAATCTTAAATTTCGCGGCCTCAGGGAGGAAGAGGAGGCAAAATCTGATTTACCAACGCTGATGTCAGAGTGGCTGGCGGAGGTCCTCGGCTTGGGGGAGGGAAGGAGGCCAGCCATAATAAGAGCACAGCGTCTTGGAGCACTAGCAACGGCCCGAAATGAAAGACCTAGAGACATACTGGTTCAATTCGCCTACCAGACTACAAGAGACAAAATTTTAAGAGCAGCAAGATCCAGTAATGGTTTGAAATATCTAGACCATAAAATAATAGTTCTTTTGGATCTTGCTCCTGAAGCTCTGGAAAAGAGGAAGAGCCTCAAATTAATCACCTCGAAACTCAACATGGCAAAAATCCGGTTTAGATGGAGCCCTGCATCAGACGTGATAGTTTACAAGAACGGACTACAGTTCCAAGCATCGGATAAAATCACAGGACGAGCCCTGCTAAAGGCACTATCGGTGAAGTTAACAACGGAGGAAGAACAAGAACTTGCAGGGGAATGACTTTTTTTTCCCAAGCCCTTTTATGTGCATTTATAGCGGGAAATCCTAGCCCTTGGACCGGCTAGGTGAGTTCGTCAACCTTGCTACTAAGTTTTTCATCTACAGTTACAGCTATACTCAGCATTTTCTGGACAGATTCGGTAAAGAGAGGAACCCAGTTGTTGCATTTTAAGTTTGTTTTAGAGTGTAACCCTAATCTTGTAAATAGTAGTTAAAGGCAAAACTTACAAGTATTGATTTTGTATTTAAGTGATCTAAATAACTTTTATTGTTTATTGAAATTGTGAAACTGTTAACAGTGAGAGAAGAAGTATTATATTATTTTTATGGTATTAAGTCGGAGGAAAGGCAAGAGTAGAGGTTATTACTAACTTTACTTTTGAAAACATATTATATTGCTTATGAAGTTTATTGGAGAAACAAGGAGAAATCTCGCCTTAAGGATTTTTGTTTAGAAATAGCCTATGTAATTTTGAACTTTAACAAATGTAGGTAGAAAGATAGTGTAGTTTGAAATCTTTGATTATAAAGGTGAAGAAATCAGACTGTTTGCATTAAATTTTATATACCTTATATTATTTAAATTATAAGCAAAGCTATGTGTGTTTATGATATAGAAAGGTGAGGAAACCAAGAATTTTTTCTTTTCTAAGTTAGGTATGATTTTTGGATGATTTTTTTGAATTCAGCTCATTATATATGGATATATATTCCTTAGAAAAGTTAAATTGGATACATCAAAACTAATGTATGGCTATATATGGTGGATTTCATCTCAATTTAATTATATTTTTTAAATTTAAGTTAAGTTAATTGTGTTACTGATTGAAGAAGGGAACGAAATCAAGGAATTTTTTTGTTAATATTGAACATGGTTTTTAATGGTTTATATGCATTTGATAATCATCCAGAGAGAACTTTTTTCTTTTTTCTTTTTAAACTTAGTTTTATATCTTAATTTGAGTTCAACTGGGTATAGGTAAATTGAAGGTGATTTAACCTAGATATTGTGTTACAACAGCTTAGAACTATTTAATACAGCCTTATAACATTGGTTAAGCATGCTGGAATGGCTCTAGTCTAAGAAGCCCGACATACCACAAGGATAATAACAGAAATAGAAGGAAGAATGAAAAAAGGCAAGAATGGAGGCATGAACATATTACAATAGGAGGGGAGAAGGAGGTTGAAAGTTAAACTTATCAGAATTTAAAATATAATATACCCTCAGTTTTGAATAGGTTCTAAACAGGGAGACTTAAGTGGATCTCCCTCTGGACTGTCCTGTATTTATAGGATTGTCCAATAGACCTACACCCTGGTAGGGTGATTTTAGAGGTTAGGTTTATAGTTAAGTGAGTTTTGGGGAAGAGGGAAGTTTAGGGGAGGGAGGATTGTTGTAGAATTGTTTTAGTATATAAACAGAAAAGGCGGATGGCGCAACATTTGAAAATAGCCACCTGGAATGCAAGGGGATTAAATAATAAAATCAAAATTAGAAGAGCAACAAATTATTGGGCTAAAAAGAAAGTACATATTTTGTGCATTCAAGAGACACATCAAAAATAAAGAAAGTAAAATATTGAAGAATAACTGGTTTGAACATCAATATCAGGCTATAGGAACATCAAAGGCGAGAGGAACGGCAATATTGATTGCTAAAAATGTTCCCTTTATCTTTGAGGCAGCAAGAACGGATCCTAGGGGTAGATATATTTTTATCAAAGGAAAACTGTACGATGAACCCCTCACTTTAGCATCGATATATGCCCCAAATACAGATCAGATCCCATTCATTCAAACTACATTGCAAGAACTAATGAATTTTAAAAATGGCGAACTCATTATTGGAGGGGATTTGAATTACATAGTAAATCCCAAAATAGATAAAACATATAAAAAACACCCAGTAAAACAGATAAAACAAGCCATGAAAAACACACAACTTGAGCAGATTTTTAAATATTTTAATTTGGAAGACGTATGGAGAGTACAAAACCCTGGAGTTACACAATATACCTATTATTCACCCAGACACGACATCTATTCCCGTATAGATTTCATTTTAACATCCAAATCAATGGTACCTCAAATATTAACATCAGAAATAGGAGATTGCAATTTGTCAGATCATGCGTGGGTGGGGTGCAACTTGGAGAAAAAACAATCAGACGGTAAAGGTCCAATCTGGGTGATGAATAAATTAATTTTACAGAACGAATCTTTATGTCAAGGTTTACAACAAAAGATTGAAGAATATTTTAAATTTAATGAACAGTGTGAAGCAAAGCAGGCTAACATCTGGGATGCATTCAAGGCGGTCTTTAGAGGGCATGTCATTTCGGCAGCCTCAAACTACAAAAAAGAAAGAAACAAGGAGATTAATGAACTACAAAATAAAATCAAGCAATTAGAATTAAAGCATATGAAGCATGGGGGGAAC
>NW_015167534.1:946965-972753 GCF_001447785.1 Gekko japonicus | reverse complement strand
TGGAATAAATTTAGGGGTAACCTTATACCAGGGGTTTCTCCAGTAACTGTATTTTTGGGTCAGGATTGGTTTGACCCCGGAAACCACCCTAGAGCTTTTGAACCTTTAAGAGAGAAAAATTTAGTTAGACTGGGAGACCTACTTATTAATGGATCTAAATGGATTTGAAAAATTTATAAAACTTGAGAAGCACTCTCTGAAAGGGCTAATGTCAATAGTATATAAGCTTATAGCAGCGCAAAGTTGGGATAAGAAAACCTCAATTCAGAACAAGTGGGAAAAAGATTGCTCCTTAGTGATACCTGAACAACAATGGAAGTCTTTATGGAACTCATATCCTTTTGTTACAAATAACTTGGAAGTCAAAATTCAATCCTTCAAAATATATGCACGCTGGTATTTAACACCAAGAGCTCTGTTTGTAAGTAAATTTAAAATTAACCCACTTTGTTGGAAAAATTGTGGACAATCAGGGACTTATCTACATTGTTGGTGGGGCTGCCCTAGGATAAAATTTTTTTGGGGAAAAATAATTAGAGAAATTTTTAAAATTACTAATTGTAATATACCTAACACTCCCCAATCGTTACTATTGAACATGTGGCCAAGTCTCTCATTGTCCAAACAACAGATAGAGGTATTAACGCTACTATTATTTGCGGCAAAAACATGTATTGCTCAAAGGTGGAATAAGCCAAATATTCCGACAGTTAGAATTTGGATAACAAAGGTTTGGGACGTTATTATAGCTGACAAATTGGCTACACAAATAAGATGTGAACATGTGCCAAAGACTTCGAATAATTTTGTGGAAAAATGGTATTCGGTATTGAATTATATAAATGCTGGGAAAAACAAAGCCTATGATGTTCCAGGAAAATATCTTAATGTTGCACTATACTAAAAACTATATGTTGGAATGGTTAAATAATCAGCTAGAAGAAAACATGTCAATAGAAGTAGGGTTAAAAATTTGTTAAAGCATAAGGAAAAGTTATATACTGGTTTGTATTGTATTGTATGGAAATTTTTATGTTATTGAACAAAAGTTATATATTTTATATGTTTTGAGGTTTTATATTAAATGAAAAATAATAAAATAAAATGTTTAAAAAAAAAAAAAAAAAAAGAAGGTTTGTGTTCCAGAAGAGTTCTTCATAAACTTTTGATTTGTATTAGTATTCTACTTATCATAATTCTGTGTAATCAGCTGTTTTGCTAAAGCACTTTCTGACCTTTATCTAGCCCCTTTTTTGGAGAAGAGTTCTACTTTGATGTACCAAGGACATTCCAGTTCTTATCATTCTATATTTATGACAAGAGTGTTATACAGAGGGACCTACGAATAGGTAAGTTAGTATATCACTTAAACAGGCAAGGACTGTAAATGTCCTGTGATAATTTCATTAAAGTTCAAATCAATTAAAACTGTTGTCAAACAGGCCTCTTATTCTAAAGATTTGATAGTTATCCGGTTTCAGACAGTGACAATTAAAACCGGAAGAATTGTGGGGGGGGGGGCAGGCCTTTCAATAAGAAGCACAAAAAAGATTGGCTGTGATTGAGCTTGGTACAAATAGAAGTTGGTGACTTGTTCTGTTAGTTGCTTTCTTTAAGCACTGTATCCGGATTCTCTCTACAGAGAGATCAGGATGCCTGTCAGTGGTTTGAAATTTTATTTTAACAATGGCCTAACACATTAACGATTAATCAGGTCCCTGTTTGAAAAGATGTCTTGGCCCTTATATGAAAACTGAAACTATTCCGTTTTTATGGGTACCTTGGGAAGTTTTCCATTATGGAACAAACATGAGTGTTAACCACAAAACATGAATCAAATGACTCAAATGGTACCTGGCTGTTTAAGTAATAGGACATAAGAGGGGTACAATTGTTGGATTGTATATCTAATAAATTTGCTATGCAAATGAGATTTGTGGCTTTACTAGCCTGCTGTAGAGTATGACAGGATAGCTTGCACTTCTCCAGTACTGATCAGTTGCCTCTGCTTCTAGTTAAAATACTGACTGCGACAACCTTTGATGCCCTTTTAGCTTTTTGGAACCAGGGTTCCTGTATCAGTTGTTATGTATTATGTAATACATATATTACTATCTATATAATGTAAGCCACCCTGAGCCTGCCTTGGTGGGGAAGGCAGGGTATAAATCTAACGAATAAATAAATCTTTGTTGCTTGACTTTCTGCAGCCTATATTGTTGCTGTCTGTACTGTTAGTCACCATAATTTCCGGGATGTGTTTCATTTCTTCCAGCTGGACCTGCAGGTTGAACTGTAGATATTTTCTTACAGACTAGGCTTGAATAGCATATCTAGCCACAGGGATACCCCTAGGATGCATACAGTATGACTGCATTTACAGAACGTTGCTTAGGATATCCAATGTAATGTTAAAATTATTTATTTGAAGCATTTCTGTCCTGTCTTTTGTCTTCTGACTTACGGTGGCAGACAATGCAGCAAGCAGGTTGTGAGTACGCGAATTGTAATAGTTAGCAAAATTAAAACACATGCAGACTACAAATTTAAAACCAGTCAATATTTAAAATATTGACTTTGATAGAAACACACAGGAGTAAAACCAGCACAGCCAACTTTGCTGAAATAATGTACCCTCCACCAAATGGTCCATGGAATAACATGCCTTCTTAAATTTAGCAAGTAAAGGCACTCTCCTTGTCCTCTCTGGCAGGTCATTCCAGAGCACTTGTATCACCATGGAAAAGGCCTACTCCTCTGAATAGTTCTTGCCTTTGGGAGGAGGCCATCTTCAGAATGTAATGGGTGAAGGGGAGTGTTACATGAAGATGTAATTCGATAAGTATGAGGGCCCTAGACCATGAAAGGCTTTAAGAGTAGTAACTGGCTCCTTGAGTTGGGCCTGGAAGCAAATAGGTAGCTAGTGCAGTTAATGCAGTATTGTATTCTGAGTGGCTGACCCCAGAAGAGAGCCTTGTTGCCAAATCTTGTATCAACTGGAGCTTGTGACACTACTTTGAAAGCAGCCACAGACAGAAAGCATTACCAATTGCCCAATATGGATGTTACAGGTCAGTTTACAAGCTAGGTGTAATTGAAAGAAGCAACAGCACTAATTTGCTTATCCAGTAACCAGGCCATGTCCAGGAGTACCCCAAGCTCTTAACCTACTATGGAAAGGTTAACCCCTTCTAGGGCTGGTTAATTATGAGAATGTCAGTTTCAAAGTCTCAGTACACACACTGAACAAGGAACTAATTTTTATGTTCTTTCCTATAGGAAAAGTAGCTATAAAAAAAGAAGACTTGAGCAGATATGCAGGCAAAGAACCATGGTTTACACTTCAGCCTGTTGATTCTAACTCAGAGGTTCAGGTAAAATTGATCAAACGTGAAAGTTGTGTTGTGTAAATTGAAAGGTTGTCTCCTCTCCTCTACAAATTGTCTTGTTCTTAATAGAAAACCTCACTGTGCTGAATAGAATGACAACAGCCAATTGATTTTTCCTGTGGTTTCTAAATCATAGGGTTGCCAGGACCCATGGTAAATCCGGCGGGGGGATTTGGGGGTCTTTAAATCTTTTAGCAGGGAGGGAGAGGTGCTGTCACCGGCCACAGCTCTGCTGCAAGCGGGGTGGGCCTGAATCCCAAGTGGCAAATTGCTGCTGGGAAAGGAGTTCTGTGTGCAGCACCCCCTCCCCATGGGCAAAAAGACCTTTTAAAGGGTCTTTTTGCTGGTGGAGTTGTGGTCTGGTGGCCAGCTGGCCGGGAGCGGATTTGAGCCCCCAGGATCAGGGGAATCCCCGCCTGGACCTGGGGGCTGACAACCCTATTAAATCATAATCATAAATTGCATATGTGAATTAAATAATACATGTATCCAATCATGAGATTTGAATGGCACTTGTGTCTTTGGAAAAGACAGCAGCAATTTCCACTCTTCCCCCCTCCCCTTCTGCCACAAACCCCATTTGTCCCTGATACCTGCTGACCCTCAGGAACAATGTCTTAGGGAATTCAGTGCACTACAGCAGGAAGAAGTGGAAAAGTTCTTTCTTGGAGATGGATGGGTACACCACCTTGTATTGAGACTGTAGTCTATATGTCAGCCTTCCACTCTGGTTGTTTGTTGTAAAGCACAGTCAGGGGCTCAGGAACAAGGTAACAGTTGTTTACTTTTTTTGCAGGAGGGGGGGGCTTTTTGGAGTCCTATAATGGTTCATGTTTGACAGAGCAATCCTTTCCCATGTGTTCCTTCTGCTCAGATTTCTTCAGATTGATTCTTTTTTTACTTACAAGAAAGGATCAGAAATACATACAAACAGGTCCTTTGTGTGTGGGGTGTACAGATGTGTTGTAGCATGCTCTTCACTAGAGTTCATCTTTTAGAAACCCTAGAATACTGGGATTATAACTTTTATTATCCTGAATATGTACAGAGGTTTCACACCAAAAGTAAAATTGTTAGCAGGTAAAATTTGTCTTAGTTGATCTTCTAAATGTGAAGCAAACTGGTCAGGGCAAGTTTTGACATACCCCACAAGGTAATTTTTGGATGTTCTAAATAGAATTTGGGGTTGGTTGCTCAGAATGATTCCTTTGTTAAGCCCCGGGCACATGGATATCTATGCAAATTCTACAGCTGGTCTCTCCTTCTTTAGATCTGTCCTGTGTAATGAGTTAGAGATTTGAGAGTTGAGCTTACAGAGTGGGGCTTTCTGTCTCCCCATCCCACATAACCCCCTAAACTTCTATTCCTTATGGAAGAGGGAACAGGGGGACCTTCAGAAACAGAATCAGTAGAAATTTGAGAGCGACAAGGATGATCAGGGGTCTGGAGACTGAACTGTATGAGGAAAGGCTAAGGGCCTTGGGAATGTTTAGTTGGGAGAAGAGGAGATTAAGTGGGGACATGATTGCTCTCTTTAAATATTTGAAAGGCTGTCATTTGGAGGAGAGCAAGGAGCTGTTCCAGTTGGCAGCTGAGGATAGGATCTGAAGCAACGGGTTTAAATTACATGCAGAAAGGTATCAGCTGGATATTAGGAAAACCTTTTTCATGGTCAGAGTAGTTCAAAGGTGGAATCAGCTGCCTAGAAAGGTGGTTAGCTCCCCTTCACTGACAGCTTTCAAGAAGAGGCTGGATGAATATTTGTCAGAGATGCTTTAGGCTGGTCCTGCATTGGGCAGGGGGCTGGACTAGATGGTCTGTATGGCCCCTTCCAGCTCTCGGATTCTATGATGATTCTAAATTCCCCTCACCATCTCCACTAACACTTGTGCTCGTCTTGTCATTAGAAACTGACTGTAGGATTCAAGCCATTGTCATAAACGATCGATATAGATGATTAAACTCAGAACAGTCAAAACATGATGCGTATGTGTGCAAGGGGTAATATAGAGTTTAAAACATTCCCAATGTTTTTCATGTCAAACTTTATTTTTCTGCATCCTGGGGTAATCTTAAACCTTAAGATGCATTAAAAATAAAAGTTGCTTATTTTAATAACTTTACTCACTTTGAATATGAATTGCATTCGTTTTTAAGGATAACCCATATAATTCTTCTAGTTGCAGCAGCTGTCCTGAACTTTTCTGTGTTCCAGCATACCCATAGATGATAGGTATTAGGAAAATCATGTGTGTGTATAGAATAAAATGCACTGTGATAGAGGGGTGTGATAATAGCTGTATGTGGGCGGTATTACAGGTTTCCCACTCAACAGAATTGCTTGGCATTTTGACAGCGTGATGAGTAGAGTGGCAATAGGGCTGTGTATGCAATTCATGTTCAAAACAATTCATATTTTGTATATCACTGCTGTTGAGAGCCAGCGTGGTGTAGTGATTAGGAGCAGCGGACTGTGCCCTGGACAGCTGGGTTTGATTCCCCATTCTTCCACATGAAGCCTGCTGGGTGACCTTGGGCCAGTCACAGTTCTCTCAGAACTTTCTTTTCCCAGCCTACCTCACAAGGTGCCTGTTGTGGGGAGAGGAAGGGAAGGCAATTGTAAGCCACTTTTGAGACCCCTTAGGGTAGAGAAAATCTGGATATAAAACCAAATCTGTCTCTTGTTGTGCAGCTAGAACATCCATAGTAATTTTGTCCTTCGGTGAATGCTTCCCAGAGTTGTTTATGTTACATAGTAGTTGTGGGGAGAAGGGAAAATTTCAATCCCTGTTTAAGGATTTAAGTCTAGATTACATCAAATGTCTTGTTTCTAAATGTTAACATTTCTTTGAGCATCCTACATATATAAGTTCTAGCATATCGGCACTTTCTCCTTCAGTGGGGGGGGGAGTCATCCAGGAACTGGTTAGGTCACGCCTCTGCTTGCTTGATAGGCTGTGCAAATTTCTTTTGTTGCGTGGCTCCTATTGAAGTGGCCTAGGCTGACCTCTCCAGTTCTTGCATAGTCCTGCGCTCGGTAGGATGTCTGGAGCTCCTGTTCCAAGCCAGAGGAAGTACAAAATACAAGAAAAGAAAGAGAACAAAAAGCCCAGACGCCAAGAAGATCTTCCCTTCCGCGGGAAGAACTCAGGGCCGGCGAGCCCTTTGGGTGAGCCCATTCTGGCTGGACGGGCCCCCAACCAGGAATAGCCCTAGTGAAGACCCATTGGGGCCGACCCAAGCCCAGCTGGGACCAACCTAAGCTCATCCTAGGGCCCGGGGCCAACTCTAGCCCAACCCTTCACCACTTGGGGAGCCTTGGGACCTCTGGGGATGTGGGCATCGGCAGACATCGTGCAGTCTCTGCAGATGCCGCCTCACCAGCCCCATCCACTCCAGACTTTTCAGCTGCCTTGTTCCCAGCCGTCGCAGGGCACAGGCGATGTGGGACCGAACTGCTTCATGCCCCCACCATTTGCCACCGGATTACCATGGATGTGGCCGATGCTGGGAGGATTGTGGCCTCTCCCACAATGGCCTCTTCACTGGGGAAACGGGGGGGGGGCAGCAGCCCAGCCCTTAATTTCACAGGAGAGCTCGGAAGCCAGGGGAAGGGATTTTCCAGGGGCTCCAGGAAAAGAGGACGGCACTGCGAAGAAAGATTGTATTTTTCCTAGGGAGAGGTTGTAGGGAGATGGGAGGAGATGGAAACCTGAAGTCAGAGGGGCAGATAAAGGTAGGTTGATGGTTTGCTGGGAAGGAGGTAGGGTTGCCAGCTCCAGGTTGTGCAATTCCTGGAGATTTGAGGGGTGGAGCCTGGAGAGGGTGGGGCCTCAGACAGGTACAATGCCATAGACTCCATCCTCCAGACCAGCCATTTCCTCCTGGGGAACCATTGTTGCCAATCTCCAAGTGAGGGCTGGAGATAACTCAGAACTACAACTGCTCTTCAGATCAGTTCCCCTGGAGAAAACGATGGACTCTCTGTCATTATACCCTGCTGAGGTCGCCACAGCAAATTGACGCTGAGTGCCCAAGACCGTATCACCCTCCCAGAGCCTCTTTCTTGAGCTCATTGTATTTATTTTCACAACAGACCTTATTCCTAGATTCTAATATATCCGAAGTGGTCTAATATATCTGAAGACCTGCCATGCTGTGGGCCTGTTCAGGATTGGGCTCTTGCAGCATTTTTGAATAGCTTCATTAGGCTTTAAAATGGCAGTGGCATCCATGGGTTGGACCTGTGGACACCGTCATATTTAGTTTGCCCTAAGCTGCATAGAATGTGATGTGATACTAGGGGCTGGGTCTCTAATGCAGATATTGCTGTCTAGGGGGTTTTGCGGGAGGTGTGTATATATTACAAAATCTGAAGTTATTACACCTAGTTTCTCATTTTGCAAGCCATTACCAGGCATTCTTTTTCAAGCCCCCTCCCCACTTTGAAAATATTACGAACTTGCTTGTAATAGCTGAAGACTGGTTGAGGTGCCAATCTTTGGTCTAGAAAAATGCAAATGGTTTGGAGTGGTATTGAAGTTTAAATAATCTCAGTATAACTGTTTCACCATCAGTGCACAGTGGGGCGGGGGGATCCCTTTAAGTCTGGTTAAAACCCAGTTGAAGAAAGTGAGCAGTCTAGGCCAACAGTTGGGCTTGTTCAAGTCTGCTTAAGTTTTTCTAGATAGTTTAATCTGTGTTGATACCAGGTACATTCGCTTGATGTATAAATGATTTTCTCACATTGTGTTAATTATTTTCAGGGGAAAATAATTTCACAGGCTTTTTAGGAATGGAAGTGTTTCAAACAACCATCAGTGATTGAAATAGCTAACCATTTTACAAAGCATTTGTCGTACAGTAATAGCAGTTAACTATAGAGATGCTCAGTATTGGAGCCCAGAAGAGTTCTGATAGTGACTTATTTATTGCTTCCTAAATAACATGCCTTGCTTTTTTAGGATATGTACATGCATGCACATGGTACTACTAGTAATATATTTCTTAGCTGGTATGCATGTGTTTAGGGCCATTTTTAAAAATGTAGTGCTTATACAGTTGTTGAATATTGTCTTAGTCCTCTTTGTATGAAGCTGTTCTGAGGTTACTATTTTTTAAGCCCCCAGAGGGGATTTTTTATTATTTTGCAAACTACAAAAAACTACCACAGAAAACAGGGAGAGGGACTACATATACAGGATAAAGAAAAGAAACCCACTACTAGCTAAAAACCCAAGAGAGGAGATCTTCATTAGCTTAGTTACAATAAAACTTCCCTTCATTTAAACATAAAATAAACTGAGTCAATCCTTAGTAATACTTTTTCTTTTCTATAACTCTTACATCTTCACTGTCAGAGAGTCCTCTCCGGAAGAACCAGAGTCCAGCTCGCCAGTAGACTTGCTGTCCTCTTCTTTTTGCTCGTCCTCTGATCTTCCCAGCTGAGCCTTTAGAAATTCTTTGGCCTTTGTAACAGAGTCAATCTTTTCTTTTTTATCTTTAATCTTGAAAGTGACTCCCTCTGGAAACAACCATTTATATCCAATTGAGTTTGTCTGAAGAAAAAGCACCAGCTCCTTGTACTTCTTTCTCCGTTGTCTAACTTCAAATGGAATATCCTTCAGCGTTCTGATAGAACTTTCTCCTACTTTCAGGGGAGCTCCAGAAACCGCTTTCAGGATTGCATCCCTAACATGCCTCTTCGAGAATCTCACAACTATTTCCCCAGGCAGATTATTCTTTTTTATATATCCTGAATATGATCTATAGACCACATCCATTTCACTTAGCAAGAGTTCTGTTTTCATTTCTGTCACTGGGGCTAGTAGTTCACTCATCACTTCTTTGAGATTCTAACCTGGTTTTTCTGGCATGCCCTGGAAGCAAAGAACCATGTTGGCCTTTTCCATTTGTACTTCTAGCATTTGATCTTCCAAAGAAGTTGTCTTCTCTTCAAGCTTTTGTACCTTCTTTTTTACTTTTTGCGTGTTTGCAGCCACCTCCTTTATCTTCTCAACATCCTGCTTCATAATTTGTATCATATCAACAAGTTGGGCTTGTGTTGCAGTTATGCTTTGTGTTACTTTTGACATCTGGTCCTTGAAGTTATTCAGCTGTTCCAGCAGAGGGCGCATGTACTCTGCTACAGCCTTCGCTGTCTCGCTGGTAACTTCCATTTTAGGACTGTCCAGTTTCGCTTTTAAAAGTCTTTCTTTGTCCTTCTTCCCTGCCATCTTTGTCGCTTGTTTACTTTCTCCTACTTTTCAAGAGTCTCTGAATATGCACTTGAGCGCTTCAACTCACTCGGGTAAGTGCCTCTAGGCAGTTTTCTCCGTGATTTCTTCCGCCCCCCCCCCCCCGGTTAAAAGGTTTGTGCGCGTGGGAGGTGTCCCCCCCGCTCGCCTTTTCCCCGTTCGTTGCAATAGTGTTTGGGGGAGCTATCTTTTATTCTTAAATTCGCCTTTAAGTTGACTCACATTTATTACTGGTCTTCCGACCCCGCTTTCGGCTTCATTTTACTTGCTGGATCTCCTGCGCTTGCTCCGGTCAGCTTCACTAGTACCATTCGGTCTCATAGCTTCAGGAACCATCGGAGCGAAGAAGCGCCTCGATTCTCGGGCATTCTGCCCTTGAAGAGGCCACCTCTTGAGAGCTCCTTGGCCAGGGCCCCCTCACCTGGTCCCTGGGGGGGGTTGCGAGCCTGCACACCCCATCCCCCAGCCTGAGAACAGACCTTCCCCCGGGAGGTCCGGGCGGGAGGTCCGTTAGCGTGCCGCCATCAACCAGCTGAGGTTACTATTTTGATCATTATAGAGTATTTTGAATTATAACTGTGAGGTTCTATAGGAGGGGCTTCATTTATTAACTTCCTCGTATATAGAGCAAAAAAAGAGCTCATATCTTAAATTCCAATAATGTAAATGCTCAATAGAAACTAAATAGCAAAAAATTAAATATTGGTAAAGCCAAGATTCATTTTCACATCCCATCACATGAAGCTGCCTTACACTGAATCAGACCCTTGATCCATCAAAGTCAGTTTGGTGTAGTGGTTAAGTGTGCGGACTCTAATCTGGGAGAACTGGGTTTGATTCCCCACTCCTTCACTTGCAGCTGCTGGATGACCTTGGGCAAGCCATAGTTCTGACAAGAGCTGTCCTTGAAAGGGCAGTTCTTGAAAGAGCTATCTCAGCCCTACCTACCTCACAGGGTGTCTCCTCCCCCTCCTCTGTTGGAAGATTGCAACATATTTTAACATTTGACTCACACCTGCTAAATCAGTGATAGCTATATTTTGTGGACGTAGAGGTGATGTGCAAATCAGTCATATTCCTTGGCTCAACAGAAGATAGTGCTAAACAGGTCAGGGTGTCAGTCTGGAGTGGAAGTGTTAGAAACTGGATGACATTCCCTTAGATGGATGATAAAGACAGATAGCTTGTAGCATCATTATGTATTAAATTCTTTATTAGCATCACATGAACACATGAAACTGCCTTATACTGAATCAGAGCCTTGGTCCATCAAAGTCAGTATTGTCTACTACCTAGGACCTTCTGTAGTTGCTCTGCCACTAAGCCACAGGTCGTTCCAGATAGACAGGACAATAGGGTGACTGGACATGTAAGAACAACCTGGTGGGCTTTGAAATAGCTATTTTATATGTTTCATAGCCATCTACTTTCACCTTAAATGGTGACAGTATTTTGGTTCAAAGTGTGTGTTGTATAGATGTGTGAGAGTAAGCAGTTCTTTAGCAAAGAAGGATGGTGAATTATTTGTCAAAATATACTTAGAAGTTTTTGTAATCTAGGAAAATGTGGTATAGCTTAGTGCCCAGATTCCCTTCCAGGAATGTTGCAAGACTGTTTACTAACATAAAAATTGCATTGATGGCTCAGGCCAAAGATTTATCTGATTTGGCTCTCAGTTTCAGAAAGTGGCAAGATGCCCCAGGGAAGTGTTGCAAATAGGATATGATTGTGAGACTCTCTTTTATTGCTGATCATCTGTTATCAAAAACATGCTGTTTCTGAACATGGATTGTTCCCTTTTGGTAGCATGGAGGGTGGGCATTGGTTTTGAATCTAAATGGTATCTTCACGCTTTCATATTTTGAGAGGCATTTCAGGGTGGCTACTTGGTTATAGGGCAGTGCTCACTGCAGCATTAGACTGAGTTAATATAGTTATTATAATAATTGCTAACAAGTATGCCAAAAAGTATCCGTTCCAAACCCTGTCACTGGAGATACTGCTCCCTCTGTCTAACAAATAGTGATCAATGGCTACTTTCCCATTCTTTCTTCTGTGGCAAGTTTTGAAGGTTAATATGTGAGACATGTAAAATCTAAAATCTAAATCTGCTGGATGTTACCTAGGTACAAGTCATTTGAGTTCATCCCTCATGTAAGTTACACCACAGAAAGAAAAATGAAGCAACATTATTTATACTCTAGGTTTTTAGCCACTTGACTTAAGAAAGCAGGACTAATGTACTGTCATAGCTTAATGTTACCATAAAGTCTGTATGAGTTGTGAGCTTCCATGATACATCATTTACATACATAAGATGGAAGAGACAAGAAAGTGTAGGTTATGATTTTGCAGTGAAATGTACTTGATCTCATGGTACTTAGTGGCGGTTATTTGGTCAACACTACAAAACTCATCATATGAGATTCCCTAGGAATCAACAGAAGGTGAATTTACTATCTTTAGGCCTTTGCAATTGAACTACTAGTTTTCTTGCTACTTATTTTCCTGACATGTGATCTCTGTAACCTTGTAGAAGCAAGAAAAAACTTTTGAAAGCATGTAGAGTTTTGTTTGTTGTATACCAAGTGATATGACTAACATGGGCTTTTTCAAATGAAACTTTTTTTCATTGACAGGGAAAAGTTCATCTTGAATTAAAGCTGAATGAACTGATTACCGATAATGGATCAGTCTGCCAACAGCTAGTAGTACAGTAAGAATATTTATCAATTCTTATTCTGGTTTTGCTTGTTGAAAACAAAAGGGTGTGTTAAAACCTTTTCAGGGACATTATCTACAAAGGACAAAATCTGCTAAGAATGCTCCCAAATGAGTCATCTGTTTTACTGCAGAACTTCTTGCAATCTCACTGGCCTTGAATTATTTTATTTTACACAAGGACCTTTGATGATCATAAATCACTCCATGGCAAATAGAAGGGGAAGTCGTGGAAGTAGTGACAGACTTCACGTTCCTGGGATCCCAGATCACCGCAGACTGTGACAACAACCATGAAATTAAAAGATGCCTGCTCCTTGGGAGGAAAGCGATGGCGAACCTAAACAGCATGATAAAAAAGTAGAGACATCACCCTGCCAACAAAAGTCCGCATGGTCAAAGCAATGGTATTCCCAGTAGTCATGTATGGCTGCGAGAGTTGGACTATAAGGAAGGTTGAACGCTGAAGAATAGATTATTTTGAACTATGGTGCTGGAGAAGACTCTTGAGAGTCCCTTGGACTGCAAGAAGATCAAATAAGTCAATCCTAAAAGAAATCAACCCTGACTGTTCCCTGGAAGGCCAGATAATGAAACTGAAGCTCAAATACTTTGGCCACCAAATGAGAAGGGAGCACTCACTGGAGAAGACCCTGATGCTGGGAAAGATTGAAGGTCAAAGAAGACGGGGACGGCAAAGGATGAGATGGTTAGACAGTGTCATAGATGCAACCAACATGAAATTGAGCCAACTTCAGAGGACGGCGGAAGACAGGAGGGCCTGGCGGGAGTTGGTCCATGGGGTTGCGAAGAGTCGGACTCGACTGTGCGACTGAACAACAACAACAAATGAAAACTGTTACTTGCTTGAGCTTTGCCGGGCAAGTATGAAGGTTGCTACTTGATTTAAATACAATTTATAATCTGATATTGTCTAGCCTTACACTCAGTGAAATTGTAGAACAAGTAATCTCCAAAGCATGGCACAGCAACTGATTAAACATATTCTACTTTTTTGGCTACTTTATCAAACGTGTTAAGATATACATTTATCGTGGTCAGGCACTGGATAACAAGCTTTCTCAAAAGTGATTATCGTAAATACCTTAAAAGAATTGTGGCAAGAATCTGACACTAGGGAAGTCATGCAAATGAGAATACAACGTATTGTTCTGTGGGAGTCTTCTGGCCCCATGCATGTTGACATTGGTCCCTTGGAGTTTTAGCACATCTGCCATCCATGATGGCATTGTATGAAATTGTAAGCTTATGCTTGGTTTAACAGGGAATGGAATATGAGCACTTCAAGAGATTTCAGAATCATTGAGTTTTCAGGCATTAAAATATATAATGTGCAGAGACATGTTAAAATGAGTAAATTGCTTTGATTATATTGTCCAGTTCATCCCAAACCTTGGATGTAATGGGATTAGGATTACAGAAATCTGAGACAAATATGGAACAAAGTACAAGTGTTGTTGTTCAGTCTCACAGTCGAGTCCGACTCTTCATGACCCCATGGACCATATCATGCCAGGCCCTTCTGTTCTCTGGAGGTTGCTCAACTTCATGTTCGTTGCATTGATAATACTGTCTAACCATCTCATCCTTTGACACCCCCTTCTTCTTTTACCTTCAATCTTTCCCAGCATCAGGGTCTTCTCCAGTGAATGTTCCCTTCTCATTTGGTGGCCAAAGTATATGAGCTTCAGCTTTAGTATCCAGCCTTCCAGAGAATAGTCAGGGTTGATTTCTGTTAGGATTGACTGATTTGATTTCCTTGCAGTCAAAGGGACTCTCAAGAGCCTTCTCCAGCACCATAATTCGAAAGCATCTGTTCTTTGGCGCTCAGCCTTCCTTATGGTCCAACTCTCGCAGCCGTACATTACTACTGGGAATACTATTGCTTTGACTGTACAGACTTTAGTTGGTGGGGTGATGTCTCTACTTGTTATTATGCTGCCTAGGTTTGCCATCGCTTTCCTCCCAAGGAGCAGGCATCTTTTAATTTCATGGTTGCAGTCACCATCAGGGTTCCGTCTAAGCTGAGTTAGCTCACAGTTTTTTAGTCTCTGGCTCACACATTTTTGTCTTATCTCAGGAAGGATGACTCCAGAGCAAACTAATTTATGCATTAGCCAAATGGCTTGCTCACAGCTTTAATGCCGGCAGCTCACAAAGTAGAATTTTTGCACACAAGACTCCACACCTTAGAGGGAGCATTGGTCACCGTGTGCGGTGATCTTGGATCCCAGGAACATGAAGTCTGTCACTGCTTCCATGACTTCCCCTTCTATTTGCCAAGGAATGATCCAGCATAAAATTTCCACTTGTGCAAGTGCAAGTAAAAGACCACAGTATGTGCTTGTGCTCAGTTAAACTCATTGTATCCCCACTTGTATTTCCCCACTTGTGAAGCATATGTAGGGAGAAAAGCATGATGTTTGACAAAAGATCTTGCACAAGCAGAACATGTTAAGTCCACTTGTTTCCATTTGCACATCACCGGATCAAAGCAACTGTGGTTAAATTACCTTGTACTTATCTGTAGCAAGTCTGTAGACTGATAATATCAACGTATTGGCTGTTTTAGATTTTTTGTAAGAGACTATTCATCTAGCTTGTCTGTATTTAAAGACTTGTTAGTGTGAAAGCATTTTGGCCTCATTGTATTGCTGTTGATCAACTGTACACTTTTCAATAAGAGTTAGCACTGTGCATTATAAAATATGCCTCAAAAGTTAATTTCAAAGTAATCACAACAAAATTCTCACAGAAACAACACTAAAAAATTAACAGTGACAAGTAGCACATTTCAGTTGGCAGGCTGATTCTGAAAGACTTGACAGAACAAATTTTTCAGAGGCATGTTCTGACAACGTAGGAGAGAAGTCTAATTTTCACTCTTTTATTAAAAGACGTTACTAATTTCTTCCGATCTTATATCAGCAGATCTTTACACCCAGGACTTCCTATAGCAGCAGACATGCTGTCAAACTCCACACCATCTAGGGCTTTACGGTTGAAAACTAGCATCTTGAACTGGGTCCAGTAATGCTGGCATCCAGTGGAGCTATTTATAAAACAAATGTGATGTGCTTCCATTTTTTGAAGCCACCAAAATGTAGTCCTACCAAAACACAAAGCAGTTGCCGTCTCAGCCACTTGACATTTCTAAACAGTCTTCAAGTGCAGTCCTCTATAGAGCACATTACAGTGTTCTAATCTGGAAGACCCTGAGGCATGTTTGATAGCGGGCAGATCCTTCTGTATTAGCAATGGGTGCAGCTGGTGTACTAGCCAGTGATAGGCACCCAGAGCCACAGCTATTACCTAAATTTCCGGACGTAAGAGGAAGTAAGAGTTAAAAACAAAGGAAGGGTCGAAAAACATCCAGAATGGGTTTTTCCCCAGGCAGGCAGCCCCCAACATTCTCTACCGTCTTCATCTTACCTGGGTTGAGCTTAAATTGATTCACTCTCACCCGATGAGTTACTGGTTTCAAGAACCCATTGAAGACTCTTAGTACTTCATTGGAGTTTAGTGAAAAGGAGAAATAGAGCTAAGGCTTATTAGCCTACTTCCCGTCTCTGTGTGACATTCAGCAGCATGGTACACCAAATTAAATCTTATAGAATAGTCTCTGAGTGGCCCTGTAGTCTCCCAGTGCCTGTCCATTACTAGCCTTGCCAGTTTGTAGTGTTGGGTCAGTACAGGGTCTCTTGTTGTAATCCTGTCCACCACTGTGTTGTTCAGTCAGAACACCTTTTGGGTCTGTTTCCTTTAGTAGACACATCTGTGAGTACCTGTCATTATATATACAAACCTTCAGTCTAAGGCCTGGGCCCGGTAAGTTTTTAGTAGGAGTTTGAATTTCTGTGGGTTTCTCACCCCTCTGCTTCAAAGATTACCAGCACTCACTGTGTGAATTAGGGCCACTTCATAGTGAGTTCTCCTCTCAGTGCCACCCGTCGTATGGAGCAGCTACGTGTGGCTCTGAATCACACAGTGGATTTTATTTGTTTTGTATAAGATTTGAGGCCGCATGCATAGTGTTTTCAGGAATTCTCCCATTCATGCACTGACCAAACCTTTACTTGCCTAGCTTCAACAAAGTTGCTTGAGTATATGCTTTCCAACCATAACTATGACATTGTTGATCCCTGCAAGGAATGTAACATATAGCCTGAGCCGTAATTTTCAGCCAGCTGCATTAGTATTGCCAGTGAATGAAAACTAGAGATGAAGGGCATCTGATCATGTATGCTTTATTTTTCCCCCCCAAACTTTTTATTTTTGGATATAACCACATATTTAACATTACAACTTTTCATTTCTAACATATATCCATTTCTTTTTTCTCCCCCCCCCCCTTCTTGTGGCTTCCCACAATGCTCCCACCCCTTCTCTCCCTTTTACTGTTCCACCATCAAATTACATTTTCACTTTCAGATTTCTAGGTAACATTATGTTCTACTGTTCAGTCACTTTCTTTTACCATTTCTGTTCTCATGTATGCTTTATTGTATTGAAGTGAAGCTCATAAGATGATTGAATGTTTTGCAGACACAGGAAAGTTTAAAATGTAGAACTTGCAAAAACTCAATGTGTTTTTGTCTATTAGACTTGAAACATTTTAAACAAAACTTGACTGGATTACTTTGTACGATCTTTTCCCCCAAAATTGTAGCTTGAAGGAATGTCATGGGCTGCCTCTTATCAATGGACAAAATTGTGACCCTTATGCTACAGTGTCTGTTGTGGGCCCTGCAAGGTAATATTTTAAAATGTGTTGAAGTGTAATATATTGAACCAAGGGCCAAACTTCATGAGAGACTGCATGTCCATGATTGGGTTTTCTGTTTCTTTAAATTTAAATAGCTAAGGGAGGAGAAAGGGATTTGCATTTGGACTGCTGGGTATTGACTTCTTCCTGCCACTGCCGATATGAATTGTTCCCCTGCAGGTGCTTTTTGGACCATTAGGGAAAAAACTGAATAAATACCTTTTTCAGTGGGCTGATCTACATCTGAGAAAAGTGCACAGAAGGAAAAAAAATTAAATCTCCCTGTACCACAGTCCTAATCTAAGTTAGTCTCCTTCCTCATCTGCTGTTTAGGGTTTAGGGTTGGAAGATTGAATCACAGATCACTAATGTCTTACATAGTTATGCACTAAAATGCAAATCGTTGTTCGTGATTTAAAGCCTTTAATTTTCAGAAATCAGTTTATAGAAATCTTGTTGAACAAGAGAATGTGGTGTTAAGCACCACTTTAGGAGATTTTGTATTTTGACAAATAATTCCTTTATTATGCAGTGATACAGCTTCTATCAGATATTTAATTTAATTTAACTGGAGAATAACTTTTTCAATTAAAACTAAAATGTTCATAACATGTAGGGCTATTTGCATTAGGGAAGGCTATTTGCTGTTACCTTTGGAAGCATATGAAATCAGATGAAAAAAGGACTGTGGTACATGCTGACTGATAAAGGAGCTAGGCCAGTTTTGGCTGCTATATCATATGCTGATAACTAACACATTTCTGAAGCCCCAATGCATACAGTTGATTGTGCCCAACATATGCAAATAAAATTACAGTAATGTATGAGCGTATATAAAATTACAGATTTTACATGTAGCTATCTAGCTGTGTTATAACTGTGTGTTTAAGTTCTGTGTGGTAAATCTGTGCCATATTGGAACAGGAATGACCAAAAGAAGACAAAAGTAAAGAAGAAAACAAGCAACCCACAATTTAATGAAACATTTTATTTTGAGGTAACTAATTTCATATCAACCTGTTAGTGTGTTGCCTATTTATGCTGTTTTAACCTTCTCCCAAGCTATTGAGATGCTAACTGTGAAGCAAAAAACATTTTATTGTGCTGCATAACTGATGTACATGGCACCTAAGAATTTTGTAGGCAAGAAGTAGGACCCAATCCAAACTAGATCCCGAGGAAAGCAACAGGGGGAGGGGATGGAAGAGAAAAGTTGGCATGTGATGAATGTCTGCAGCATAATTTACATGTACTGAACTTAACTATAGTTGGAAACAAAGTTTAAGATGTTTAGTTGGAGGCCTTATGAATTAGGTGTGATTAAGGATAGATTTAAAGGAAGAGAAAGGGGTGCTTAATACATACTGAGGGAATGCATTCCAGACAAAAGAGGCAGCAAGGGAGAATGAATGGAGATAGAGACTAATAGTGCAACATGTGCAGGGTAACACCAGTTTAAGCGCATTGATTCCAGCTCTGCATAGAATGTACTATAGGAGACCGTAAGACAGCTGAGGGTAATATCAATGGATGAGTGAATGTTACATGGTATAAAGGGTATTAAGAAAAACAAATTCCAAAAAATAATGTGAGGCAAGGCCATGGAGAGCCTTAAAGGTAAAGACAAGGAATCTTTTCTGGATGCAGAAGAGGAAGGAAAATCACTGAATGGATTTAAGGAAGAGTATTATATAGTTTGAGCCATGAGAGAGGATATTCATTTTGAATGTACACCTTTGGGTAGAAATGAGAAGGCTGATGGTGAAAGAAGGGCACACAGAAGGTTGCAGTAATTGTAAAACCAGTGCATAAACCAAATTTTAAAGTTGGGGAATAGAGAGAGAAATGGATTTTTCTAGTGATGTATAGGTTGCAACTGATTGCACATGAGGAAAAAGATTCTATAAGGTCTCAAATGAAGCAAAAATAATTTAAAATATCAGGAAACCAGGGGAGGAGAAACCTGAGGAGGCAATTCCCCAGAGGTACTGTTGACAAGAAATCCAGCAGAGGGCAAGAAAACTACTTAACAGTCATGGAAACTTAAGGGATGGGGGGCCAAAGAGACAAGGAATTGTTGGTTGTATCAAAGGCAACAGAGAGGTCATGAAGAATAAAAGCATAAGGGATAGGGGGGTTTTGGCTTTGAAAATAGTCTGATTTTAACAAAAGGAATTTCAGTGGAGTATAAGAACAGATTTTAGGTGTTCAAGGATTGGAAAAAAGACTAGAGAGTGAGCAATAGCCATTAGGAGATTGAAGACAAATGGGAGAAGTGAATTCCCAACATGATTAGGAATTAAATACAGAGGCCAGTCTGCTGCAAAACATAGCATAAAGAACATTTTAAAGTCCATACAAATCTTGAGACCATGTGCGTTGTATATAGTTCATGGGAGGAGGTTTAACTATCCCCTGGTGAACTAACTATGGCTCAAAATATGTTGACCTTTTCCCACTCATTTTCTTTTGTTTTCTATTATTGAAAATGTTTTTTGCTTCACATTTCTTCGGTCCAACTTTCTTGCCCAATGAAATGTTATTAGAAATTTGTGGAAGTTGTGTTATAGCTTGAAATGAAGTTCTTGATATGACTAAAGTGTGAGAGTTGTTTCCTTGCACAATATAGCTTTCGAGATTACTCTGTTCATTAACTTTCACTGAAACAAATATTAAAAGGTTATGAAATAAGAGTAGACCACCTGCCAAGTCTGATTTTAAAATGTGTTGGCAATGACATGATTAAAAGTTTTTAAGGTAGATGTTTTGGTCTTTAAATTTCTAGGGTTTAAATTATTGAGCCATATATGAAATCCAGTATGCACACTGTTAATTTTTAGCATTTAATTCAAAATTTGTTGAGTACTGAAAAGTCCACCATCAGAGATTCTCTGCTGTATTTGATCAGTGTGCACAGCTTCTGTTTTCTTCAGCGGGATCAGCAGCTTGATACTTGGAGAGCAGAAAGGAAATACGATAACTTACTACCTTAAATTTAAGCAGTAAAATCAGAATTTATTTGGAGGCTCATCCATGTGCTGAACAGTTGCATTGACTGACTCCTGTCCAGTGTTGACACTACTTTACAGAGATGTCAGAATATGTAGGGATAATTTTAACTTTTTTACCTGCATGACTGCTTGTGGTATACACCTGACTGTGGGGCCATAGCAGATTTCTCTCTGTATAAACAGGGAGCACTCAAAATTCTCTGCTGGGAGAAAATGAACTATGGGGAAAGGGGGGGGCAAAGTAATATTTCTTTGTTTCTTCCCTTTCTTTTCTCAACCCCTTTCCACCAACAGTTGCTTCAAGCCCTATGTCCCAAAGCAATGTGAGGGGTGAAAATTTGGTCCAGACACAATATACCAAATGGTACTGTTTGAACTCCCAGTTCTTCCTCTTGTGCTTTGGACAGGAAGAGAGTTCAACCTTTGTTTTACCCTTGAGGCAACCATTGGTGGGAGTGAGTTACACTTCGAAAATTAACACCATCCCATTCCTGCTAATGCTGCATGCTTTCTCTGCTATATGCCCTGTCTCCTGACAAAGCCAATTTAAGAGGGAGAGGCAGGGGACAATTTTGACCCTTCCACTGTCATCCTGCTGTAACAAGGGGTCTGTATATGAGTCCTACAAATTAGGTCTGCTGTATATCTGCGTATATACATTCTACTTCAGAAGTGTGTAGGTTGATAGGTCTATCTAAATACTTGAGAACTTCTAGTCCTTATCTAAGATGAGATACCTGAGTTCAGGAAAAGCCATTGCAGGTTAATTGTGGGTAGTTTTCTCTTGAGACATTTCAGGAATTCTTGGTCATTTGCTTCAGTAATTGAAATCAAATTAAGAGTTAAATGTTTGGATTACATTGAAATATGGTAGTGATGGCAGCACAATACTGGGCTTTGTGTCCTGTCTGGCAAAAAAAAAAAAGCCCTCCCTCAAGTCACTTGGATTTGACTGCAATGTTCTTGCCCTTTAAAATGTCATGCAAGAGTTATGGGAATTGCTTTGCCCTTTTGAGTTAAAAAGGCAAACATCCTTTAGACATCAAGGCTACAGGGCAGCCATCAAAATACCATTGCTGATGGCTCTTGATATGCAATTTCTATGTAGTTTGGGAGATAAATGCCAGTTGTTTTCCTTCACTGGCTACTAGTTGCTCATGTAAATCCTACAGAGCTTGTTTACCCAGAACGAGATAATAGACCATTACTAAGATGATGTTTCTAAAACTCTAAGAATGTGTTAGCTTGACTGCTTTCTTATAGTTCAGGCTATAGGGGAAGATCATTGGTTTTCTAGAGCATGACTAGGTTTAGGAAGGTATAGATTTCAAAATGGGTACTGCAAAAGAAGAAACAAATTACTTTGAGTTTTACTTACAGGTTACCAGGTCCAGTAGTTACACCAAAAGGTCACAGTTTCAGGTGGAAGAAGAAGATATTGAGAAGCTGGAAGTCAGGTACATTCTTAACTATGTTGTATGAAACAGTCAATGCTGTTTTATAATAAAAATTAAAAGTTACTAAATAATTGCTGAAAACTGGCAAGACAGTGCGCCATTTTTGGGAAAGAACCCCTCAGTAATTTTTTAAAAAACTACTTTCAAACTTTGCACAGTTCAGCTGACAGAATCTAGTGATATGGCAAGTGTAGTATAGTTGACAAAACCAGAATATATTACCTTGCATACTTATTTACGGACTTGAATGCTTTCTCTGCCCACTCCCTTTGTTGTGGGACTAAAATACTGAGGATCTCCTGTTGGCTCTTCTTAGCTTCTTCTTGGGGGAGGGAAAGAAGGAGTACACAAACTGAAGCTTCACTCCCAGTCTCCTACTTGCTTTGCTTTTTAAAATCACCTTTTCCACTCAGGCTTGGGGAGGCTAACAGAACTGTTAAGAATCCTAATGTAGTAATAAAAGCAAATACACCCCCATTAAATCCTCACAGGCTCAGCCTGTTAAACACAAGTGTCAGTTTCAAGAGATCTCTTCTAAGACCACCTTCAGAATTGCTTGAAAAATGCAACTGAAGTCCATCATGAAAGGGACTTGGCACATGGCCTCTGGAAAGCCATCTGCAAAACCAGACTAGTAGTAGAGACGGCTGATTTTGACCAGAGGTCAGATGTATGTAATGTAGTGAAAGGGCAGTTACCAAAGAATGCTGGGCAAATCTGAGAGTGCATGCTCATACTAAAAGAGGCAGTTCTGCATTTATGTCTACTCTAGGTTGCAATGGGCTGTTAAGCTGAAGTGAACCCAGAAGCTAATTGTTGATCAGTGGAGTGTCAGATACAATGTCATATGTGCATGCCAGCATATGATAAGACAGCCATATTTTGTACCATATAAAACTTTCATATTTTCTTCAGGGGCAGCCCATCACAGAATATATTGAAGTACTGGTAATCCAGCCTAGAGGTTATGGTAACATGATTCAGTGTGGGCAGATTGGTGGAGACTAGAAAGGAGGATAACTCCTTGCTGAGGTATAATAATAAAAAGGCACTCGCTTAGTTCAGACACTGCACAAAATCATAGTTTAAGTTAACTATATTTAGCATGATTGGGCTAAATATAGGTAATTCCATTGAGTTGAAATCACTGTTTTGTGTTATGTCTGAACCAACCCAGCTTGTGTGTGTTTCGCTTATAGTAGCATAACTATGATCTAAAAGGTCATCTGAGTGTAAGGAACAGTTTGCCTTCAACTGAATGTCACTGAGTGTGCGATGTTCCCATTAATAATATCACAATAGATAAATCTCTTATGAGATAAGCAAACAACAGTCATACCACAACACATCTGGATTTTATTTTCTTCTTCTTAACATATGTGCCGTCTTAGCAGAAATGTTGGTGAGGTAAGATTCAAGAACTCAGAGTGCATGCCTCTGAAAGTCTGCAATAGCTTCTTAGGTTGTGAGACCTGAAGATGTTTTATATTTTTAAAAGCATGTGTCAGTGAAGTGCTACAGAAATGACAGAGTGATTAATAAATAGGAATTGTAAGAGTGAAAATGAACTACAGATGCCTGAGAAGAAAATGGTTGTGTCACTTTTTTCTTTGAATGCATAAATACCACCCATTATTGCTTTTCTTTTATTGACACAGCCTCACATTTTAGCCAATTGACTGACATTGCATTGATTGCCTGTTAAGCAATTAATAAGACATTTTCTTTCTCTTGTGGTAGAAGAAATATTGGGTGTGAGTCTAACCTTGTGTGCATGCCGAGTTGTTGTGGTGCTGAACATGATTTCATTAAATATGACCTGTGATTAAAAGTATGTAAAAATTAAAAGTTACAAAATTAGTCATTAAATATGATTTTAACTTTCAGGGTTGATTTATGGAACAATGGGAACTTGGTGCAGGACCTTTTCTTGGGAGAAGTTAAGATTCCCGTCAAAACGTTGGGAAGTGATTCCTTCCAAGCTTGGTAAGCAGCTACTCAGTGTACATTAGCAAATCAATGTAGTAGCCATGTAGTACCAAACAAGTTGTATGGCCTAACTCTTCAAAAGGTAGAATCACTGTGATTCACTGATATGTGTTTAAATTTAAAAGAATGAATTATCTTGAAAAAGCTTTTTGCTTCAGCGGTGAAATCTAAAAGTTGGCCTTGTCCAGGACACTTTTCAAGAATCTCAGCACCTAGCAGGCTGCAGGTGGCCCACCAGTGAATCACAGCTTACCTTCTGCCCTGCTGTACAGCATAAATATATAGGGGTGAACATACATATTTCAAGACTGAAAAAGTAGTGTTTAAAGAATCTGTCATGCTACTAAATGCCAAATGTGTGTATATGCTGACTAGAATCCAGTTTTGATAGCTGTAAAAACAATATGTGTGTGTTTCATTCTAGATCTAAACTTAAACTGATTCTCTGCTGGCCTGATGTGGCAGCATGGTGTAGTGATTGTTGTCAGACTAGGACTTGTAGAACTAGGTCTCCCTTTTTGCCTTGAAATTCACTGGGCATCCCTGGGCTAGTCATTATCTCTGTCTAATGTACCCTGCAGGATTTGTTAATGTTAGAATGGTGGGGAGTGGGCATTTATGCTACTGGGACACAGGATGTGATACAAATGTGACAAATTGTAAGTGAATGTGACTTGAGCCTTGCATTTTACTTTCTCTTTTTTTGAGGTACCTTCTACAACCAAGAGATAATGGAAATAAGTCCACTAAAAGTGAAGATCTTGGATCACTTAGACTGAATATATGTTACAGTGAAGACTGTGTGCTTCCATCTGAGTATTATGCCCCCCTCAGGAACTTGCTGCTAAAGTCAACAGAAGTTGAGGTAGTTTAATAACTTTTACGGAGGGTTGCATGGTGCTTCAGGAAGTTAAAGCAAAGCTGTCACTTCCCAAACCATGTTCACCTGTTAATCAGTATCACAGGTTTACTTTGCTTTATGTTACATTGCTTTTAAGATGTCTAAAAGGCTACCCAGATCAGCAGCTGAGTCCGGAAAACAGTATGAATGCACACTCGTGAGAGAGATTAGCTGTGTTCTTAAAAGCAGGCTTTGTGCGTTTCAAAAGGTGATATTTCAAAATCCATCTGTGATGTGGTTAAGGCCTGGAAGATGCAATACAAATTACACTATTTAATATATTCTTATATTCTACCTTTCCAAATACATTTTCCTAAGCAGTGTATAATAGGCACTTGTGTGCCTAAAAGTTGTTACGAGTATTACTTACCATGGAAAAACAGGTTGCTTACCAGTAACTGGTGATCTTCGAGTGGTCATCTGTGCATTCACACCAATGGGTCTAGTGCGCCTGCGCTGGATCAAATCGGTGCTGTAGCAAGCTCTCTACAAGGATTTTCGCGCCCATCCCCTCAGGCAAGCGCAGGACCCACTGCGCATGCCCAAGGGGGCGGGCGCGGACATCCCACCAGTTCCTTCAAATTACCGCCGCATATCATCATCCAACCAGAAAGCCAGAAGCTGACAGCAGCGGGGAAGGAGGGTGGGTGGTGTGAATGCACAGATGACCACTCGAAGATCACCAGTTACTGGTAAGCAACCTGTTTATCTTCTTCGTGGTCTCTGTGCTTCACACCAATGGGAGATTAGCGAGCAAAAGCCTACCTGGTGGCGGGTGCTGGCAGGACAACTATTGCGTGGCTGAAGACAAAACCTGACGTCCCAGCGATGGAGTCATGCTTCTCCTGACGTCAATGGCATAATGCTTGATAAAGGTATTCGGCGTTGCCCAAGTAGCCGCCGAACAGATGTCTTGCAGCGAAACTCCCTTAAGAAAAGCAGTCGAGGTCGCAATGGCTCTGGTGGAATGAGCCCTAATACGACCTGGAAGCGGCTGGTTAGCAAGCTGGTAGCACAACTGAATCAATCCAACTATCCACCTAGATAAGCGTTGAGCTGTAATAGGGGTGCCTCGTAAATAACGTGCACCCATCAATCTGAACATGAAATGCCGATAGTGCGGCTAGATAAACACGGAGTGAGGAGTGGGAGAGCCCCGAGTCAGCGAGGGACAATAGAAAGGAAAAAACTTTCTCCAGGCCAGCTGTGGCAGCCTGAGTAGCGTCAGTTCCCAGAAAGGTACAAAACTTCTTCCATTTATAAAGGTAAGATTTTCT
>NW_015167534.1:943433-943554 GCF_001447785.1 Gekko japonicus | reverse complement strand
AGAAGTGGAAGATCGATGCCGATGGCCATCGGTGTCGAAGGCGTCAGAGAGCATCGATGCCGACGAGTCAGAACGTGCGGGGGAAAACTCTGCACCTCTCTGGTGACTGACGAGCACCGCG